>NC_056480.1:24882241-25182241 GCF_008729295.1 Plectropomus leopardus
CAAAAACCCTTGACACATCAAAACTGTGCTGCTTATTTACGTTAACTCTCCCTCTGTTGACTTTCCAGCAAGTTTTTAAGATGTAAACATCAGTAAAATCAGCAAAAAAATGGAGAACATTGGGTTCCAGCGGAACTAGCATCCTGCTTGCCATTGTACAGGTGTTAAACTGGCTGACCTCTGTGCTGCATCAGTTTTCAGTGGGATTTCAGAAACTGTAATATCCTTTAATTCACAAAACCTGAAACCCTGATCAAAACTTGTATAAAATCATGTGACAAAAAAATGTCTGATTAATTTTTTGTGATGAAATAAAAGGCAAGATATTTACAATGCAAAAAAACATTAAAATGTCACTACCTCTAAATCAGGCATCACCAACTGGCAGATCGTGGTCCAGATCTGGACCAAAACTTCGTCCTATCCAGACCCGTGGCCAAGTTGTAATGAATGAAATGTATGAATGAGAACAATATTTTTTAAGGACTAGTGCTGGGCAATTAATCTAAAAATAATCGAAACCGGCATTCAGTACCTCTAACTGACATAATCTTACACATGTTGGGTCACGTCTGACAGCCAGCTCATCCGTCATGTAAAAAAGTGAATGACTTTGACTCAAGGACAGCTGAGTGTGGGACAGCAACAGCGTTTCATTATCGCGGATCAAACAGCTGATGGTCCGACAGCAGCGCAGTGAGACAAACAGAGCACAGCTTCTCCTCAGAGCACCAAAGTGTCTGAAACAGACACATTTGGTGGAAAGTGCCATCTATACACTCCTTTGTATTAGTTTCAGGTTTAATCAGACTTTGGATGAATTATTTAGAAACACCAGGACGCATCGCTCTGTGTCTTATCCAGCTGCTTGCGCTGAGCTCTCATTATTATTACCAGGGGCAGATGTAATGTTTTGGGGGCCTGGGACCACAAGCACATGACCTTATTTTCACCATTTCGCTAACTGGGAATGTTGGCAGGCAGTTGGGAGCTATAGGAGAAGTAGGCCTATTCAAGAGTTTGTAATTCCTGAATAAAATGATTTATAGCACAGAGGATTCACAGAAGTTGAAGTCAGAGTCCTGCAGTCAGGAGAGGTTGGCCTATTATCAGCACAATGTGCTTAAATTTACCTGAAGTTTGTTTAAAATTGAGATTTTTTAAAAATATAATTCTGGAAAGTCTAAATAATAATAATAAATCATATGTTTATTACACTCCAAAACACCATGGTCAAATGAAACTGTGTCAGTGAACTATGAGGGCAATAAACAAACCTAAAAAAAACAAAAGCAAAATAATCATTCGTTAATCGTAATCGAGGTAAAAATGTACAATTAATCGTGATTCTGATTTTAGGTATGAGGTTCGGACCTTTGCTGGGAGGAAATTTTAGCAACTGGACCCCTTTGAATTTTAGTTGAATACCCCTGCTCTTAATGGATAGTGCCTCAAAATGTAGCGCCAAAGCTCATTGAGTCAATGGGGGAGTGTACTAGAAGGAAAGTGCTTCTTGAATTTCATATCATTTTGTGTTTTTTAATCTCAAAAATCAACGGGTTATTTAGTGGTTAATGGGTAGCTATTGAAAGCAATTTTAACCAATGCCCCTAACCATAATTAGTATAACCAATGTTCAGCTTACCATAATATACTGTATATGACCTGCCAAGGGGAAGTAGATTGGTCAGTAGTCACAATTTTCTAATCCTAAAAGTATTGCCAAAGACAAACAAAAACAAAGCACTCTGTGAATCTATATCAGTGGTACTCCGGCTTTGTTGGCCCTCTGAAAATCAAACCACCAAATCAGCATCGAACAGAACCAACCACTGTTTCCAGCTTTTTGTCCTGGAGTGGCTGCTGTGGACACTCAGACAAGGCAAACAAGAAAAAAAAAGAACAAATATGTCATCAATCATGAAAGCTCTGAGCCAGGAGGACAACTCAGCTATCAGCCATCCATCTCTTGCTACTTTATTTCTTCTACGCCTCTTCCCCTGATTCCTTCCTTCCCTCCCTCCATCCATCTGGACCTCACTTTATTACCTTCTTTTCCTCTCGCCACTTCTTCACTTTAACTGTACTCCTCTAACCGTACTTCACTCTGATGTACTGCTGGTGGGTCTCTGGCTCCCAGTCTGTATTTGCAAGGTTATTGTTTGTACACATATTAACATATTCACGTGGACAGTTTCTCTTTGAACATTTCTACTGTTGCTAGGAGACATGAAAACCCTTGAACAAAAACTTTTGGCCATTAATAGGAGCATCTTATCTCGTATAAATAGTATACTGTTTATCTGAGGCAGCTGGTTTGGATTGTACAATTGGGACATATTCCATATTCCAGTGTTTTTATGCCTCTGCACCGGCGATAACTGAGGCAGGAGGCATTGTGTTGTGTCTGTTCATCCTTATGTCCCCCTGACCCTCCGTCCATTTGTCCCATTCTTATGAATTTCAAATCTCAAGATTGCCTTGAAAGAATTTCTTCAGATTTTGCCCAAATGCCACGTGGACTCAAGGATGAACTGATAAGCTTAAGAACACTTTGAGAGAATTTTTTCAAATTTGACAAAAACATCCACTTTGACTTGACTAATTTGATTTTGGTGGTCAAAGGCCAAGGTCACTGTGACCTAATGTTCTTATTATCATGAATGCAATATCTTGAGAACATTATGAGGGAATTTCTTCAAATTTGTCACAAATGTCCACTTGGACTCAACGATGAACTGATAAGATTTTGGTGGTCTAAGGCCAAGGTCACTGTCACCTCGTGTCCATTCCATTCTCATGAATTCAGTATCTTAAGAACACCTTTAGGGAATTTCTTCAAGTTTGACAAAAACATCCAGTTTGACTTAACTGTTTAAACTTTGGTGGTCAAAGGCCAAGGTCACTATGGCCTTGCATCTGTCTAATTCTCATGAATGCGATATCACAACAACATCTTGAGGGAATTCCTTCATATTTGACAAAAACTTCCTCTTGGACTTAACAATGAACTAATACGCTTTTGATGTTCAGAAGCTCAAGGTCACTGTGACCGTGTGTCCGTCTCATTCTTGTGAATGCAACACTTCAAGAAGGCCATGAAGAAGTTTTCTCAAATTTGGCACAAACATCCACTTGGACTCAAAAATAAACTGTTTGGAATTTGGTGGACATAGGTCAAAGGTCAAGGTCACTGCAGCCTTTAAAAGCATGTTTATGGCTATATCTCAAGAATTCATACTCTAATTATGACAGCATTTCACACAAATGTTTAACTGGGTCAACTGGACGGTGGCATCATAATGGAACAGAAGTGGAGACATTTGGTCAGATTGGTGACACTAATCTTGGGTGTCCACCTTAAAACGGTGCTGCAGGGAGGAAGATATGTGTGAAGCATCCATGTTTTCACAGATACAGATGTAAACTTAAAGTAAAGTGATAATCATAGTTTATTGGATGTACAAACCCTCAAACTTCACTTTAATACAAAAAGCTTGCATTTGTAAGACTCAGTGTATGTAATCTTTGCAGTCTTGCTGAATGTCCTCCTCTTGACACTCCTGAAATTTGCAGAGCCAAAGCAAATTCTTTGGCTGGCTGAACAGTAATGTTCCCTCAAAAGGTATTGATGGTACAATAAAACTTACAATTTTTACTTGAAGGCTCGGGCTGTTATTGCTGAGAGAGAGACACCTCACAGGTCATTAATGCTGGCTAATTTATATCACACACAAAAATGAACTCTCTGCAACGGAGAATCAGATTATAGAGATATGGGGAACTTTAAAGTAGAATTGTTGCTGCCTGATCATTGGATGATTGTGTCTACAGACTTCTTTATGTACTCTGGCTCATTGATTCCCCTACTGTCCTATACATTTACAGAGAAGAAAGAGGTGACTCAGAGTCTGGAGAACTACACCTCCAAGTGTCCGGGTGGAATGGAGGTCATCACCCTGCCTGATGGCTTGAAGCTCCCTCCGGTGCCCTTTACAAAGCTCCCCATCGTCCGGTAAGACATGAGTGACTGATTGTCACTTAAATGTATCTTGTCACATGTTGGCTCGTTTCTTAACTCTTAATTTCCAAATTATACATTTGGAGTGTTCATAATTTACACATAAAATATGTCAGCTTGTCAGTAGTCATTATTGATAAATTATTGCATGAAAATGCCTCAAATACATAATTGGTGCTTTTAATGTAATTTGCTTTGAAATTAGGCAATCCACTGATCTATCATGGAGTTAATTTAAAAAAAAAAAAAACATTTCTCAAATTGGGTAATTTTAATTTATTCTCCTTTGAAATTTATTAAGAGTCATGCAGTTATTTGAATTATTTCATATGAAAATTTCTCTTCACACTTGGCCGATATATTGCTGGGCATCCAAAGATGTGCAGTGTCAAATTTGGTGCAATTTGAAAAGATTCAATATTAACGAGCTTTGAAAAAGCAAGTGACCAGCGTCTTTGATAAGGGTATTTGCTGAATGAAAGTCTAATCCAACACTTACATTTCCCTACATGTTGATTAAATATGTATCCGACACATAAGAATAACATCATAGAGGCAAACCACACACACATTTTTTGGGATTATTATTTATACCAATTCTGGGAAGATGTGAATGCTACGATTGAAAAAGTTCTGGGATGTGCAGTACCTAAGGAATGCAAAGTTACCTTGGAAACTTCATCATTTGTGTTATGGACTATGATAGATACTTGACCAAGATATTATTGATTACAAATAAATAAGCAATAACAAGGAACTGGCACAAGACTGAACCCCCTACTGCAGAAAATAGGTTAGAAATTATATTTTAAAAAAAAATTGTTTATTTTCCGTAATTTAATTTACCCTTTCTTGTACCAATATGACTTTATTCTTGTAAAATTATGACTTTTTCTCGTAAAGATTACAACTTTTTTCTTGTAATATTACTGCTTTTTTTCCCCTCAAAATAATACAACTTTATTCTCGTAATATTATGACTTTATTCTCGAAATCTAACATTTTTGTCTTAAACATGGCCCTAATCCTCCACTGTACCTACCAGCTTAGACTGAGAGAGCATGTTTTTGATTGAAAATGGAGGAAATGGAACATTTACAACATAGAGGAAAAGACTTTTGGACAATAGGATATATGAATTTCAAGAGACTGGATACATATTTACACCCTTCTTTCTGTATCACCTGTAACCACGACTATTAAGCTTTTCTTTTTTATGCCTGTTGTTTTGTTTTTCTTGCTATCTCTCTGAGTGCGGAAAGAAAATCACGAGTAATATGAATGGAACTTACGGTCTCTATGGAAGAAAACACAATAAACATTAAAATAAGAATGAAAAAAAGAATAACACCTCTAACCTAACATGCTCTGAAAACTGTCTTTGCTGGCCTGCTCTCTAGAACTGTTCACAGTGCAAACCTGTATTGCAGATAGATTTTTGTAATTTCTGAATAAAACTCCCCCTGCTACTGAAAAACTCAAAAGCACAAGTTTACAAGAAGCCATTCTGATTTCTTTTGAGTGCTCTGAGCTTTTTGAGTGTGAAAATAATTAGGTAGATATGGTTACTTTTGCACATACTGCAGTTAGCAGGCTACTGTGGAAGCAGAAGTGCTGGAGAGCTGGAAACAAACCAGGAGAAAGCAGGCAGCGCCAATGAAGCAGTTAAAAGAATTATAACTTTCTCTCAAGTTCTCATCGCGCCTTCGACCCTTTGATCATAGAAGTTATTATTGCCTGCCTAACCATAAAGACTCTGACATATTAATGAGCAACAGTAACTTTGCTCTGCAGCTGCAGGTTCTGTGCAGGAGTCTTTATCTACTAGATTACATTGACACTGTATCTGTGCAGGAATTAAGAGCTCGCTGAAACTGAGGAGCAGACACTTTCTTCAAGTGTCTGTACTTTAGCTTTTATTGGTTCGCTGACCTTGTTATGTTTAACAAAGACTGGTATTATAAATAATTTGCAGCATGCAGTCTGCATAAGCTTTAAACTCCAAAGATGCATCAACTAAAACACTATACAAAGTATATCTTGAAATGTGGGTGAGATTATTATTTTTGATTGAAAATGTGCATTCAATGCACGTGTGGAAATAAAACTTACTCATGTATTTTTCTGTGCCGCCCAAATTAGATCGGTGAAGCTCCTCAATCTGCCCGTCAGTCTGCGTCCTCACAAAGTGAAAGGCCTGCTGGGACAGAATATGTCCACTGCCAGCCCCTTCATCTACTCACCAATCATCATGCACAACAGAGGAGAGGAGCGCTGTAAGAAGATCGGTAAGCCCCCAAATCATTCCTGTTACGCTCATGCACTTTTCAGGCAATTTTCAAGTGTATGAATTTCAGCTTTAATTTGAGGGTTTTTATATATGCGTCAAGTTAAAAAAAAAATGTAGCACTGATTGCTCTTTTTGTCTGACGTCATCTGATTTTTATTGACCAAAGGTAACTGGGCAGTTTAACTTTCCTGAAATAGAACCTTTAGAGTCATCATTAAGCAAAGTGCCGTCCGTTGGGAAGTGTGTTATCAGTTTGTCAGTTATGAAACTGCTGACCCCCGTTCATCCAGACTGCATACATTGTGGACATGCTTAAACAGAAGGCTCAAAGCGTTATATTACTGTGAAATCTGACAAGTTAATCTCACGTACTTTGTTAAAAATCTCAGAAAATAATTGCTTTGAAAATGACAAGTAAATATAATAATAGTTATTAATAAAATTAACTTAAAAATGACAAGCGAAATTAAAATACTACTACTACTACTACTACTACTCTAATAATAATAATAATAATAATAATAATAAAACACTTTATTTTTAGAGCAGTTCTCAAGGGGTATAGCCCAGAGTGCCTCACAATAAAAATGTAACAAGAAAGGAAAAAAGACAACAAGATCAGACAATCAAAAGACACTTAAAGATAAACAAAATATAGAAATGAAGGTAAAAAAGTACAGAGACCAATAAGGATAGTAAAAATGAGAGAATTGATATAAAATAATAATTTATAGATTTACATGAATTTATTACTTTATAAGTTTCAGCACCCTCCATAAACCGAGTCAGTCTGACTTAACGAAGTGTTCACTCAGTCGAAAGTTAGAAAACAGATTGCCTTACATAATTAAGGTAGGCACAACAAAGAATGATTAGTATTATTTCTTGTTTTAACAAAATGATAATCTTAACACGGGGCCAAAGTGTTTGTGGAAACTAATTAAATTTTGCAATCAAATCTAATCCCCCTTTAAGCCCTGTGAAATAATCTTTTAAAAACCAATATTCAATCATGCTTCAGTCAACTTATAAGCTAAGTGAAACATTCCATCAAACTATGCATATTATGCGTATGCTTTAAACTGTAATTACACATATATATATCTGTATTCTGCTGGTTGGTTCTCAAATGTGTTAACAAAACAGAAGTTTACAAAAGTCGCTAACACTTAGAAATAACAAGTGAAATTAATGTATCATTTTTAAGCTGCAACAACTTCACAAAATCAAGTAAATACAAAAAAGAAACTTTACGATTATATATAAAGTAAATGTAACTTATAACTAATGCTTCTTTTGTATCATAGTGTTATTTTTATTGTTTTTTAAAGGAAATAATTGGTTTTCTATTTATTTTTTTTTGTTTCTAGTTTTTTTTTTTTTTTTCACAAGCTCAGCTTCTACATTGCCAGGGGTGGAATAGCTACATTTGCACATCGCATAATTGCACATACGTAATAATATTTAATTGATTAATCAGTTAACTTATTGTTAAACTTTTTTTGTTATTTTCTTTTTCTTTAATTTTTGGAAGCAGCTGTACTTTTTTAAGCATATTATTTTTGTTGCAGCGGTGGCCTATTGTGCTCCCTCAGTGACAATGCCTGGAGCTATATTTATTGTTGCATGTTTTACTGTACTTGTCTTTCGTCTTTTTTCTTGTATGTTGACCATGGTGTAAAATAAGATTCCCCTTCGTGGAATAATGAAGTTAATCATATTCTATCCTTTCTTTTGTATCATAGTGGACAGCATGACTTGACTATAATCAGCTGTTAATTGTATCGGTTGAAAGACTTTAGTATTTTGAATAGGCAAAAAGCAGAAACACTTTTGAGTGAATGTAATATATATTTTTTAGCTTGTAGTTCGCTCTGCTTTACTGTGATGTTATTCAGTTTTCTTAAATTCCATTTTGGCCCCTTGTCTGCATTGCTGTCACAGGGTCTTTGTAAAAAAGAGCCTGTCATTTTAACTGGTCCAATTTTGAATAGATGACTCCTTTCATCAATGTGCTTATTGTCAGAGGAACGTACAGTTGATTCATCACTTAGTATGTAAGCAGCAGCAACAGGCTCAAGACTATACTTGAGTGAATCACTGCGGTCCCCACTGGAAACCTGCAAATGAAAAACTGCAGCTTGTTTGTGTCGTTTCTGGACTGAATTCATTTCAGTGCTTTGTTCAATCCCAGATGCAAAGTCATCAAACAAAGTCCGTTTTAGCATCATGCTCTCTGAGCAGCTGTCTACAGGCCGGTGTGTTTTTAGATTTTGTTGGTGTTCAGGTTGTTGACATCAACAGCTGCATGTGTCCAATGCTGAGTCAGGGACATCACGCCGAGCCCCTTCATCTCTCAGCATCTTTGAAGCCCTTTGAGGTCCATCCCCGAGCCTTTGACAAAAGTATACTCAGAACATGTAAACTCCTGCTTCAAAGTGTAGTTATGAAATCAATGCGCAGTCTAACTTATACAACTAATGACATAATATTATAACTACCTGAGAAGTGATGTTAAAGGGGAAGGGTGTCCTTTTTTAAAATTCATGTTATTCCTATGGTCTAAGACAACAACTCTCTCCTAAATCCAAACGCTTGAGTGCTACAACTTAAATATGTAATGTCATCATGGGTATAAAGTCTGGAGCTGCTTCATAAACAACAAAATGGGAAAGATGTGATAAAATGTGTTTCCACTGCAGGAAATCAGGCTAAAACTTAGAAGGTACATTCACAGGAACGACCTCGTAGTTTGGCCCCTCAGCCTTTGTGTCTCCATCGCAGTGTGGGTCCCACTGGATTCCAGAGAGGACGTAATCATGAGTCTTCCTCTTCTTCCTCTGCTGGGTTTCATGCTGCATTCCTGTGATGTCGGAAGGTCAGAATTTCTGACTTGGGAAGTCGTCCCTCTGACTTTGTTTTGTTCATGTGCTTTGAGGTTTTAAAGTGGGAACAACATGGAAGCTGCAAAGAAGACGTGTTGCTATTTTTATATATGATTTTATTTTGTATTTATATGATTTATTGTATTTTTATATATTCATATTTGTGATCTATAGGTCACTCTACATGGAGGTGAGTTTCAGTGTTCACTCCGAAGCTCTTCTCGGAAAAGCTTCTGAAACAACAACATAGAAGACAGTAGGCTGAAAATTAAATTCCTGAATATTTCTACAGCATTTTTGTTCTGTTGAACTGTCTTACATTTGTAATCAATCAAAATGAACATTCACATGAGAGGTGGATGACCGTCAGAGGACCACAAGTGATTTTTCATAAACGGCCAATATCCATACCCTCGAGCTGCCCTTGTCTCTGATCAGGATTTAGATGCTGAAAGCCACATTTTTTTCTGGTGCAGGATGACGTTTGGAGATTCATTCAGACATGCCTTTCCCTCTGTAGTCCGTCTGCTGCTGGAGAGCACGCTGCCGGCTAACTAAGTTAAGATTCTCTGTTAACTCCTTCAAGGCATCTCCCAGCACGCAGGGGCTATAGAAAGCTTGTGTTTCAGTGACGGGTTAACTGTGAACGTGCATTCATCACACAGTGTCCACATGAAGACTTGTCCTTCCACACAGAGCTCAGCGTTACTGCTGTTTTCACGGCCAGTTGCATAATAGCAGCACTAACCTTAGTTGTGCCTTTTAACCCTTAGCCTCTGGCAATAGAGCAAACAACTCTAGTGTGCCATGACTAGCGATGTCAATGGTTAACCATTTATCAGTTAGCAATGACAATTTCATTTAACCCTTTGAAACCTGGAGCGACATCAGTTTTCTTGTGCTACTTTCAGACGCATTTCACAAGTATTTAAAACTTTGAACCCTGAGTAAATTGGTGGGATTTCTTTCAAAAACAAAGGCAATGAGCACATTGTAATACATGTTTATTTAAGAAATTATTTTAAAAAAGATAGGGAAAATGTCTGGGGAAAACAGCAAAAAGCACGGGTAAAACTATATTTACATGATCATAATCACGTGATGTTACAAAAATTATTTTTAAGCACTTTCTTTCAATAATTTCTGTGCTTTGTTTTGTTTTTTGTTTGTCCCACAAATTGCATGAAATTTTTGGGTCATTTCTCCTTTTCTTGCTTATGGTCTTCTTACGATGTTTTTTAAAAAAAAAATCAAGCCAATTTGCCCAGGTTTTTAAGGGTTAATGTCCTCATACAGCCTCAGATTTCAGACCTGAAAAGGCAGTTTTGTTCGTTTGTCTGGCACATTCCATGACATTTGTAGATTTTGATTTTCTTTTTTTCAATCAGCTAGGGAAAAATGTCCGGACAGCTATTTTTAAAATGATCCTAAATAGATATTTTCAAATTATTAAACAGAATTAATATAATTCAGGTCATTTTGTGTGTGTTTTCTTTTAATCTTTTCTCTTTTTTATTTCTAATCTTCAATTAATTTTCTTGTCCTTTTTTCTAATTTCTTGCAAATATTTGAGTCAATACTTCTTTTGTTGCTCTTCTCATGTTTTTAAAAGAAGTCAAGCCATATTTTAAAGGGTTAATGTTTTTTTTTTTATACAAAGCTTGGGATTTCAGACCTGAAAAGACATTTTTGGACTTGATTCAACTGTGCCTTGTCATCCGCGTTACGTGCAGGACAGGATTATTCTTACAGACTTCATTATGCCCCGATACGTCCCACAGCTGTAAAGTTTTACAGCTTTAGAGTAAACCGTCACTTCCTGCTCATTCATTTCACCGATGGGCATCCAAAGTCTTGTAGTCCTTTCTATTCGCTGGCAATTAAGGTGTGTGTACACTGAGAATATATGCATGCGTGTTTTCACGCTCTTTAAATCACATGCTGTGAATCAGGTTGATGTTCAGCCATAAAAGAAGGGCTCCTCTAATGGGAGATTGTTCTCCCTGTAATTGCTCTGAGTCTCGGTTTTAAGAAGTGTATGGTCTACAGCTATCCATTCGCTGTGATGTGTGTGCTGGCCTATTTATTACAGTGCTATATGGGCAGACAGGGAGGTGAACTTTACTTCATCTTGTCCTCGGCGGGGGGAGGCAGGGACTCAGTGCGGTCATTAAGTGTTTGGACAGTGACACATTTTATATTATGTCGCATTGGATTTGAAGTAAAACAATAACAATGCGGTTAAAGTGTTGACTTCCCCCTTTAAGGGTGCTTAGGGGCATTCACAGCCATAGAAAGTGAGCACTGTGCCCTTTTTAAACATTGCCCCACCCCCAATATCAGAATAATATAAAATGGCAGTGATCCTAGACATACAAAGGTTTTTGGGCCAAACAGTGGAATGATCTTGACTGGTCAAGTCAGTGACCTTAGTCTAGCAGAGCGTGTTACAAAAACCAGACCAAAGGCAAAAAGATTCATCAATGTCTTCCTCCGGAAACCACCCTGAAAAATATTTTTTTCCCACAATCCACCATCATAAAAGAGACGTCTAACAAGACACCTCCAACTGCAAAGAAGAAATACATTAAGATTACATTAGATAAACTTTGTCCCACAGCATCAGGCATCAAGGCTCAACATCCAATAAACAGCGCACATTCAAAACACGTCTGAAAACAATACATGCACATCTGTAAAATACGACTAAAACTGTTAAAATTAAGGTCGACAAGGACAGTGCACTGTAAAAGAAACTGAAAACGTTAGTGCCCTGGCAGCCTCAAATCTTCTAAGTTGACTGAATTTGAGAAGACAAGTTGAATCAACATAAAATGACCACAACTTATCTTCTCAAATTGGGTCAATTTAAAATTTGAGTTAAGGTTAATAATAATATTTGCATCCCATTTGCACAATAATCGTTCACGGCATAATAGAAATAATCTCTCTCTTCCCATTTATACTTAAAGTTGCTGCTCTCTACTTAAAGTTGGTGCTTGTGTGTTTTCATGTGTAATTTTAATGCTTTTATTGAGTGCTTACCTACTTTTAATAATTGTTCTATTCTTTAGCTTGTGCATATGTGCATGGTTAAACGGTGGGTGTGGGCAACACAGTATTTCAATCCGTCTATGTCCTTAACATACTGCAGAATTGACAGTTAAGTTGATTTTGACTTAAAACAGTTTCTTTTTACAGTGTGTTAACAGGTCAGGATACAGTGCCGCTTTTTAATTTGTTCAAAAAACAAAAGTCAAAATTATTTTTTGAACAACTAATTTTAAGTCAAGAGAAAACTTTCACCACCAGTCCCTCACTACTCTGTCCAGTGGAAACATTCATGTTTTTCAGTATATATATATAGTTTTTAATTCATCTGTTTACAGTATTAACTGAATATCCTCCAGAAATGTGTCTCCGTCTGAGGCGCTAATAACCTGTGATTTCAAACGAGCTAA
The DNA here is from genome assembly GCF_008729295.1 of Plectropomus leopardus. Classification (NCBI taxonomy): domain Eukaryota; kingdom Metazoa; phylum Chordata; class Actinopteri; order Perciformes; family Serranidae; genus Plectropomus; species Plectropomus leopardus. The sequence goes on from NC_056480.1 coordinate 24,894,899, forward strand.
AAGCTCGACTTTCACGTTCTCCTTCCCTTCATTCCTGCTTGCTCTGGGGTTGCTTCAATTCACATGCATGACTTTTGCTCCAGTGCCCAGGCGTAGAGTGTATTTATTATTCAGTATGAAAGATTAACGTTGCTGATAGTTCAACTGAAGATTTCTCTGTAGGTTGCAGTTACACAAGTGTACATCTTCACTTGTGTCTCTGGTCAACAAAAAAGATTATTTTTACAGAACGAGAAACAATTTGAAAAAAATAATTTGCCCTTTAAGGAATCAAACACAGGCAATGTTTTACCACCCATTCAGCCATACATTGGCTCAAAACCGTCATTACCGCTTTGTCCGATAAGGGTTTCAAAGAGCTGAACTCTTAGGAGATCTATGCAGAATCCCGGTGGCCACTTGAAGAGTTTAGACTGAAGCAAAACAAATCGGATAGCAGCAATCCGCTCTGTTTTTCTGTTTTCTGAGGTGTATTTCACACTTAATTGGCCAGCTATGAGAGCATGCCTTTGAGCCAGACCTGGGGTTGTGTGGGGCTTTCTAGACATTCATATCATAGATATCTTTCTTTGACTGACTTAATTTCCCAAGGTGCATGGCTGGAGTCTGCCTCCCATAAATCCCTTCTCCTGCCAGGGTCTGAGCTCGGATTTTCAGGCACTCTTTTTGCAAGTCTATTTACAGAAATGAACTCTCAGAATGGACTATAGAATATGTTACATTTCAAATGGAGATGGGTACAGTGGGACTAAAGTAGCTTCTCAATCTAACAGACCCCTTTCAACTTCTTGTTCAGGAGTGATGGATACTGCAGTGCAGAGCTGTGATCTCTTCCTGTTTTTTCCAAGTAAAACTAAACTGTGTCTGTTTCTCGAAAGGATGTTTGGACTTCATGGATTCTGATTGATAATGGCACTCATAATGCAATGCTAACCTACCTTTTTCAGTTCACATTTCTCTAGTCTATTTAATTAGGCCCTAACATAATTTGATCCCATTATTTCTGCTGTTAGCTCATCGTAGCAACTCAATAAATGTAATTCTCTGAACTAACAATGACCCATTGAAAATGTCCTATTACGCTCTTAACAGCTCCAGCAATCCCAATTAATGTGATTTTCTCCCAGCAGTATAGAAAATGTATATCCACTCCATAGCCCAAAGTATGTGTACATGCTGCACATTACACCAATATCTGATGACTGAACATCTTATTTCAATACCAAAGGCAATAATATGCTGCTGTAATGACCTCCACTCTTCTCTAAAGGCTTTTTTTAATGGTTTGGAACCTGGCTGCTGGGATTTGCACTCATTTTGCCCAAAGAACACTTGCCCAGTGTGGACAAAAATGTAATCATTTGAATGAGACCATTTTGTTGGATTGCCAATGTAGAGGGCTTCAGCCCAAAAAAAAAAAACAAGAGAAAAAAATAGGTTTTTCCAAAAGGTTGGCTCTGGCTCAACCATTGGCACAAAATGTATTTAGTGGAAAAACTGGACATCTGACTCCTTAGAGGGTCTTTTAGTGCAGCCAAACTCCAAACAATATTTTTTTAAGAGACTGAAATGTTATAATTAATGTAAATCTGGGGTTACACATGGTTATGTTACCAAACCGATGCTGATGCTTCGCAAGCAACTTGTCAACAAACAGCACCCTCCTGACACTTAAAGCGGCCACGCTATGAGAATTAACTTAACAATATTTAAATGTGAGTTAAATAAATTCACCCCCCCCTTACAGTTGTGATGAATGGGGACCAAAACTGTTTTTGTACTAGCCTGTAAACATGTTTATTTCTGCTGGAGAGTTGAGCATTTTAACATGGAAGTCTAGGGGATTGACTCACTTTTGTAGCCAGCCTCTAGTGGCCATTAGAGGAACTGCAGTTTTTGGGATTTTTGCATTTATTTATTTTTTAGCCCTGGAGGTTGCTGCTTGAGTCTGACAAGCTCACAGTGGAGGCTAGACTTCAGGGAGTCACCGCTCTGGGCCAAGGAATAGTTTGGTGTGGGACGCCCCCCCGCTATAAACCACAACGCCACTGGTTCAAATCTGGCAAAAAATGCCTCAAGAAATAAATGTAAGACATAAAAATAAGTTTTTTAACGGATTAAGCAAAGGAAAACAATGGGTTACATATTCAGCTTTAAATTTTATGGTTTTGTGACTTTTAAAAAGACCCCTGTTTCCAGTCTTTTGAGTTTCCAGTTTGACATTTAGGAAATAAGCTTAGTCACTTTCAAGATGAGAAGTTGATGAGAAAAATTTATACAACTCTTATGTCTTAGTTTTGCATCTTGGTTGCATCAGTAACCTGTAAAACCACAAACTGTCAATTCCACACTCGGTTTGTGTATGAATGAAGGAAAATGACATCTAATTTGCTGTAATTAGTCAGATTTAGGGGCGCTGGTTTCTGCAGCCTAATGATGTACTTTCCTCAGCTCATTAATTACAAATGGGTTTTAATATCGCTGACATCTTATTTTAATGTATTCATGTCTCTCTTTTTTTTTTCTATTACTAGACTTCCAGTGGGTTCAGGGGGATGTCTGTGAAGTGCAGCTCATGGTCTACAACCCCATGCCTTACGAACTTCGTGTGGAGAACATGGTAAGTGACAATTATTACACCTGAACTTGGTAAAATTTGGTAAAATTTTAAATATCTAACCGTTGTGAAAACAGGAAGTTGCAGTCATAATACAAACTGTCTCTCTGCACCCGTCTACGGATCGCAACAGGGCCAGTGATAATACTTGTAGTCATCTTTTATCGCATAATTAAGGTCCCTTGAAAGCCTTTTAGACAGTTTAATACCGTAATGATTGTATGAGATGGTGAGAACAAACTCCCCTGGCCCCTGACAGTAAGAAAACATTACCAGGGAGAAGCCCCCCTTCCGTAGAGCGATTACTTTTATAGATTCACACACCATCCTGTCACACCAGATAGGCTCTATATTGAGGTATGCAGGAGGCTGTTTGCTCTCCTTTTCTATGCAAAATAAAGTTTGAAAATAGCCATCATACATTAGGCAGTCCCATTTAATTGTTTTGTTTAATAGCTGCTTGGCGACTGCAGCTTTTTAACTTCAGACCATTTTCTTATTAACCCTTTGAGCAAATGGCTGGGTTTCTTTCAAAAACATGGGAAAAAGGCAATAAGTAAATTAACACGAAATGACCCAGAAATGAGCAAGAAATCAATAAAAAGTACAAGAAAAAAATCTGAAAATTAGCACAAAAAAAGAAAACAAAAAAAAAATCCTAACAAAAAACCCAAAACTAAATTTAAAAAAAATAACAACAATGGGAAAGTAAAAATGAAAAAAGACAACAATTATAATAATTATGATCATAAAGATTATAATTATTTTGTGAAATCATTTAAAACATATAATTAAGATTATTTATAATATAAAGTTCTATGGACTTTTTGCCCTTGCTTTTTTTTTTTTAATTCTAAATCAACTAATGTCTTGCAATTCTTAGTACTTTTCTTGCCAAGTTGCTCTCTGCCTTTTTTCCCCTATGTTATTGAAATCAACCCAGTGTGCTCAGGGTTCAAAGGTAAAAAAATACTTGTAAAAGGCATCTGAATGAAGCACGATAAAAGTTATGTTGATCAAGGTTTACTCTTTGAGCAGACTGGTTTAATTTCTTTAAAAAGATATGGGAAATGGAGCGAAGGCAATGAGCAAATTAACAACACATAGCCCAAAAACAGCAAGAAATGAGTAAAAAGTTGCAAGAAGATTACCCGCAAATAAGCACAAAAAGACAAGTAAAAAACAAAACAAACAAGAAAATGACCTCTGAAAAAAAGTGCAGAAAATAGAAAAAAATAAATAAAGAAATGTATATATATATATATATATACACATATATTTATTTATTTATATATTCTTTTTTTCTGTAGCATTATTTGAAATATATAAATACAATGATTTTAAATATATTTTTCTGGACATGTCCTTGTGAAAGGCATCTAAACGCAGCACAAGAAATCTGATGTTGAACCAAAATTTTTAAGAGTCAAAAGACCTTGTGCAGACCTTCACTTTTTTCTAATAGTTGCACTATTGTATCACAATCCAGGGTGCAAAATATTTCTAAATTCCCTTCTTCCTGCTCACTGCGGTGTCTGTTAATGAATGCAGTGATGTGGGGCAACCCTGAAATGCAAAAGAATCATGAGATTTCATAAAAAGCCATCAGGGAGAGGCCATATGTTCAGCTGTTAGATAGCAGCAGCACACACACAGAATCTCACACAATCTACCTGTCAAAAGTGATGTTACCTTTAATTATTGTCGAGAACAAATTGCCGTGAAAGTTTCATGACGGAGTGTGAACGGAGACAGTGGCCTCTTAATTGTGGCGACTGTCTCGGAGCCGATGCCAAATGGACTTGGACAGGTCTTGCTGGTTGATTCAGCCGCCCTGCGTCGTGTGATAACGGCACGTGCTGTTACATGTGGGCGGCCTCTGGTGTGCAACATCTGGAGAGTGTTTATACTGGAGGAGTAATCACCCAGCAACTTGTCTCTTAGGGTGCGTTTGTGTACGTTAAAGCTCCAGTGCGCCAAATTTGTGTCTGATAAATATTATCTTACTGATCCTAAAGTGTGGCCCCCAACCGAGAAACATGTTTCATCCCTTCAGTATTTGACTTTTACCATTGAAAATAATGATTCAGATCTTAAAAAGCAAAATACAAAGGCGTTCCAAAAACATAGAGAATTATTTCTCTTAAACAGTTTTTTAGCCGCATCAGTCATTTTGGATGCAGAGTTCCCCAGGGTCTTGGAAAACCTGGTAAAGTCATGTAATTTTACAGTCACATTTTACAGGCCTGGAAAAAATCATGGAATTTGTAAAAATCATTGAAAGTCATGGAAAGGTCTCAGAATTTTGTTGTGTGTAAATTGTTTGTAATCTTTTGTGGATAACCTTCCAGGTTATTTTACATAACATCATTTATTCTCTTTAATACGTGTCAGTGTGTGACGTTTTGTTATTAAAGGTACGTTACTTCATTGTCTCCCTGCATCCTGTTTCTCCCTTCATGTTATGCCAATTAGCTGAAATTATGTTTCAATAGAGTTTGAATCTGATATATTTGGAAACACATTGGGCAAGTGGGACAAGAGTTGTTTTTTTATTGTCATGGGTCCTTGAAAAGTCATGTAAAAGTTTTGTGATTTTTGTCCATGAAAATATGTCAGAATCCTGTGGATGTTGTCCTGTTTTGGAAACATGCTGTGTAAAGTCTACCGATATGGGGCCTATTTTTTGAATTATAGTTGATCGGTACAAAATCATAACAGCAATTCTGATTAATTATATCATTATATCATCATGAGGATTTTTTGCTTAATATCATTATAAATTCAATATCTTTGGCCACCTTTGATATCCCTGCCACCCATTTACTCACCAGAAATACGTCAAAAGACAGTACAAAACATAAATATATAAGGAATTTATCAAAATCATTAAAAAAAATTACCGATTTTGTTATAAGCAATGTTCTAACAGGTAGTTTGCAAGAAACAATTGGCACACAATACCATGTAAATATAGAAGAAACAGATGTGCAAACAAGTAAAAGTTATGATTTAAACTGAAAGAAAATCCACCATCGGCTATTCTAAAATGACTCCAATACATGTATGTGTTGATTAGTAACTTTGACATAGTTTCTTCTTGTATACATTTTCCATTCCTTTTTTCGGAACATGACAAAACATATGAGATTTTTGAGTTTAGCAGTTTGTATTAATTAAAATGAATTAATGTGTCATTGAGGTGCAACATGCACATTTAAAGAGGTAACTTACCCAAACAAAAGAGGAGGGAGGGCTAAATCACGCCTACATGTGTGTTGAATTAGCAAAAAAAAACTTGATCTACAAAAGACAACATTTTTGGGAGAAATATATAATGTCTTAGAGCCCTCCTGCATTATATATGTATATATTCACAAGAACGCAGAAAATGAATTGTTTGATGCTCAAAATTTCTTGACAGAGGAAACACAGACCCCCCTAGTCTGTATGAGTCCCCCCTTGCCCTTGGTAGTAGACAAGGCTATGCCTTTTTGATGCACTGTTAAGCATTTTATTCCTCGATCCGCCATAATTATCTAGTCTGACCTCATACTGATCCCCCTTATTACACTGCCCATTGCCATTTTTAACACAAAGTGACGCCCTTGAGCCTGTGTCTCCAGACAGACAGAGAGGCTGATCCGACAAGTAGGAAAAAGTATTTACTATTTTCTAACATTTTGAAACAAAAGCACTATTTAAAAAAAACATTTAACAAATTTGAAAAATTGAAAGAAAGAAAAACTAAGAAATAGAAACATTGTAGCATTTTTGTTCTTGATTGTTATAGAAATTCTTAATTTTCATGAGCAGACTCAACAAAAGGACTCTAATGGGCCCAAACTTGCAAACGCCTTGTGCATGCACGTGATCGATCTGAAGTTCCCTCTGAAGTTCTGGGAGGTACAGTTGTTCGCACAATATATAAGCTGCCTGTTGAGTCACTGTGAAGTGAAACAATCAGACAAGGTCAATAAGTGACGAGGATGTCATTAACTCCTCCCACCTCCGGTTGAATCGATGAGGTCACAGATGGAGTTTGTGGCACCTCACAGCTCCACGGCAGCTGGGAACCTCAGGTGGTGTTGTAGAGTCACGCAGGTAGAGACAGACAGGGTGACGCAAGCTGCCAAGAGCTCCTCTGTACTCCAGACAAAGTGACTGCCGTTAGACCGCAGCAACCATCTATCGGCTGTACATAAACCAGCTCTATGAAGCATACTGACGAACACACACAGACACACACACACACGCAAGGTCACTTTTCCATCTTTCGTCACCAAGGTGACCTGCTAGTTTGGCAAGACGGGCGCTCCTTCTCAGTCACCACACGACTTCAGCACTAATACCCAGCTTTGTTTTGTGCTTTATTGATTTTCCATTAAAGTGGTGCTTTCTACCCAATCCTCTACCCCCACCCTTTCATTTTCAGAAGGGTCACCGTCCGATGCGCCTGTCTCCCAATACACAAGTCTGGGATATTTATTTGTTTTTTCTTAAAATGACAAATCATATTTTTAGTTTTGTCCCTCCTTTACTGAACTTACATAAGCTGAGTTCCTGTCAGTAAAGGTGGATTGTTTCAAGAACACGGGAAGAAGGGGATCAGCAACTGAAGAAGAAATGAGCCACAAATTAGCAAAAAGTACCAGATAATTACTTGAACAAAAAAATACGGGAAAGCTTAGAAAAAAACAAACAAACATGTTAACAGGGAAATGACTTGAGTTTGTAATAAGTCTGTAAAATAATTAGAAATTCTCAATCATGATAATTATGAAGATAGAACACTTAACATTTTCCCTGGCTGTTTAAATAAGGAAGAAAGAATAACTCTAAATCCACAAGTTTCTTATAATTTTTGCTTTACTGAACTTAGGAATAGCTTATTTTAAGAGCGTGGCAAGAAGGCAGTCAGCAGCCTAAGAAGAAATAACCCATAAATTAGCAAGAAGTTTGTAAAAAAGTACCAGAAAATCACTTGAAAATTAGCAACAACAAAAAAAGACCAAACACCAAACATGTGAAAGCTTAAATAAAACAACAAACTATTTTTTTTATAACAAGTAAAATTACCTGATTTATAATAATCCTTCAAAATAATTTAAAATATTCATGATGGTTATGAAGAAAGTTTTTTTCCCTATCTGATAAAAAACCCAACGGAAGTTCAAAGGTCAAGGTTTCAAAGGGTTTGTAATGAAACAAGAAAATACTACATATCATCATGCTGTATGAGTCAAAATAATGCTAAAAGAAATCTGTCTTGAGCATCTCTTTCTTATATAGTTTATCTTTCTCTTGTTGCTGTCTGCTGCAGTAATGTGCCGGCACAAAGAAATAATCATAATCACATCATTATCACGCCGTTTGTTAAAGCAAAAGTAAAGTTTAACTGCATACTGTCAGTATTGAACAATGAAGTTGATGCAGAGCGGCTCAAACAATACAACGCACACACCCTAATCGTTATTGTTAGTGAAACAGGCTAATTAACCTTTTTAAGACTGAATGCAAATTAACAATTTCCAATAGGTTAACCCTGATACTTCTGCTATTCAAAAAAGTTGAGTAATGGCCACAGTGAATGCAAGAAGAGTTTAAATCAAAGCCGAGGCACCTCGGGGGCTCAGCTCTTCGGCAGCTTTCCCTCTAGTGAGGTAGTGTCTGCTGTTGGCGATTGATGCAGTCATTACGTCACCTCAGTCTGCCTCGTGCAACCAGGCAGTGTGTTCTGGGAATGTAAATACAGTTATTCTGAGGGGGAACGAGTGCATGTTCAAAGAAAACCTGAAAGCCACACGAAGCAGTTTCTGACTACAAATGAGGCTTAGCTGATATGGCCTCCTTTTGTCACTGCAACCAATTTGCCAGCTATACATACAACCATACATAATTGTGTATTTCAGTTGTATTCAGTAATAAAACATTTTCTATCAGATTAAGCTGAGGTGGTAGTTTCACATGATGTAATTAAAGACATTTTTTTAAACACATTATAAAAAAATTAACTGCATAGATAGAAGAAGTCATTCACGATCCATTTCAATACCTTAACCATCACCATTTTTCAGGTTAGGAATGATAAATTATTTACCAATAATTTCTTTGTTTGTGTATAGTTGCAAACAATTTGTGCAAATTGACCCCACTCTCAATAGACTGCTTCAAATATAGGAATGACAACTTTTAGGGACTTGAGCTGAACCCGCTACTTCCTGCTTAGCGTTCTGCTACCTTGAATGGCGATAAATGTCATTGAACTGATTGGATTAAATCTCGACAGTAAAACAAGTCATTTTGCGGGGGTTGTGATGCTCAAAAAAACAAACAAAAAAAAAAAGCACTGACTTACAGACAGACATGTCTTTCGCAATTAAAGTCACAATGTTACAAAGTCTTTTTTGGTCCAATGGCATTGTGTGTTGGGCTTTGAAGTTGTAATTCCATAGCTTTACCACTACAAAAACTGGCTTCAAAGCCTGGCACACTCTTGTAGTTATTGTTATCAAAATGACTTTCTTGGAAGCTATTTTCAATAGTTTAAAAAGTTGAAACTGTTGCTTTCCTTCCTATCAGTAATGATAACGCTGTATTTACCAGTTTTATTAGTGAGATCTGAGAATGTGGTGACATCACCAAAACAAAGTCTGACAGGTCAGGAACCAACCTGTCTGACAGTCTGGCCGTGTTCGTAGATCTCAGCAATTAATTTGGTGAGTGCAATGTTATCATAATGATATCATAAAGTTGGAAGAAACCAAAATTATCCTTTGAGCAATTCTGTCATGTAATTGGTATTTCTGATTTCAAATTCCCTTCAGAAACTTTCATCAAAGGGCTCAGAATTACCCTTCGGACAACCAAGATCTCCCAATGCATAAAAACCCTTGGCATTGAATATTATGGTCTGTGCAACGCCCAGTGGGAATTTGGACTGCTGAATTTGAAACCTATCTTATCCCTCTTCTCTCTATGTTGTGATCTGTTGGACTTATTTTCAATCACTTCTCAGGCACACATGGCTCAAGTGGCTATTTACCATGGAGAGCAATTTTCTCTGATGGGAATGGCCATCTCATGCTGATAGAGATTTAATCTTCTAGATATCATGGGTAGATTAAGATGATGAATCACATGAAACAGTTGGAGAGATACTTCACGCTGAACTGTTAGTGGAGAATCAGACGGCTGCACATCACTCTGTTGTTTCAAAGGGAAAACAAAAGAAGGCCATGTTAGCATGGAGGGCACAAACAGATCAGAACTAAGAGATCTGATTGTTTGTGGATGTTTTATAGTCAGTTTTTACTGGTTTGAAATAAGTTGCTTTTTGTGATGGAAGAGTTTTTCAAGGTTTTTTTTTACATTTTTTTTCTCTACATTTGGCAAAAACGTTCACTTGGACTCAACAATGAACTGATTAGTTTTTTTATGGTCATAGGTTAAAGGTCAAGGCTACTGTGACCTTGTCCTTTTCACTCTTGTGAAGGCGATATCTCAAGAACACCTTGAGGGAATTTTATTTAATTGTGCACAAATATTTACTCGGACTCAACAATGCAGTGATAAGATTTTGGTGGTCAAAGGTCAAGGTCAATGTGACCTTGCCTCTGTTTTATTCTTGTGAATCACAGCATCTCAAGAACACTTTGAAGGAGTTTCTTTAAAATTGACACAAACATCTTCTTGGACCACAGTATCTCAAGAAAGCTGTTAGGGAGTTTCCTCAAATGTCCATGTGGACTCAGTAAAAGGTCAAGGTCACTGTAACTTCACAAAACATATTTTTGGCCATAGCTCAAGAATGTATATGCTCATCATGACAAAACCTTATATGAATGTCTTATAGAATGAAATGATGACATTGTATATCCAAAAGGTCAAAAGTCAGCTTTACTGTGACATCATGTTGCACTGTAAAAACACTTTAACCCACCCTCATAACTCAGGAACAAAAAGGGAGAAATTTTGGACAAATACTTATTGATATGTGTGAGGCATCCATGTTTTCACAGACATGGATGTCAACTGTTCGCGAACTTGACTGGTTTGTGGAGGCATACAAACCTGAGGTGGTAATTCTAGTTTATGTCTAGGTTATGTATAACAAGACTAGATATATAACAAAAAAAGCACACAAAGTTTTCTCACTATATTTTGTTCTTGCCGTTTCATCATTTTCTTCTCATCATTTTCAACTTTAGTTTTGATGTAAAGTGGCGTATTACTTCTGTGTCTTTCAAGTCTAACTGGAAGTGTTTGTTTCGACATATTTATTACAATCATGCCTCGTCCTATCTTGACTTGCTTTCAGGGTTTGCTGACATCTGGAGTGGAGTTTGAATCTCTGCCCGCTGCGCTGTCCCTGCCTGCAGAGTCTGGCCTGTACCCCGTCACTCTGGTTGGCGTCCCACGTACAGCTGGCAACATCACTGTCAATGGTCAGTTGGTCTGAAAACATATTCCAATACTCAGATGCTGCACATCATAATGAGCTGCTCAAATTTACTGTGATTTCTGTTGGACACACAGCAGTATCAGAGACACAGTTTAGCCTTGAGCATCACTTTCAGCTGGTCTTCAAATCATCATCCATTCAAGCCAAACATCTTCTATATTCTGCATTTGGACCCAGGTTACCACACGTCAGTGTTTGGTGTGACCAGTGATTGCCTGTTGGAGGGCCTTCCCAGTGTGAAGACTAGTGGCTGTTTGGTGGAGGTCATCCCCTCTCTTCCTCGTCTGCAGCTCAGCACATCACTCCCACGGTCAGAAACTCCCTGAATCTGTGTGTTTTCAAGGTTTCAATCACTGGCTAAAGCTAAACGCCTACACAATAGGTAGCAGGGCTACAGATTTGTGTTCATGCAAAGTTTAGGAATACCCACAATGTTTGAACAACTAGATAACTTGATCATTTTACAAGTTTTCAGGGCAGTCTGTAAGGACATAATTTCTCTTTTTCCAAAAGCTCAATACTGCAGGACATTGAATATAGAATTAAAAACATGAGGTTTAAGTGCTTACCGACAGCTTTAATAAGAGAGAGTTTACATTCGCATCAGAGAAACTGATGTAATGGGACTAAATGTATAAAACTGTGGACACAAGGTTGTCCCTGCCTATCTAGCACAAACGTGGGCCACCTTTGTCTTATTGGCTACTACCCTGGTCAAAAATTCATTTACAAATAATTTACACTCAAACCATTGTGCCATTAATCAGCAACTTCTCTGATGCACTTACTGTATATATAGATATCATGGGATGTATAGCAGCACTCACATGGAGGCGATAGGGGAATGAAACATTAAGTAAGCAATAAGCTGTTATTTGTTAGGCAAATTTGATAACTTCAAATGAAAGTTACAGAAGTAAACAGGACTAAATATTGAACCTCAGTAGCCTACCTTTTGAGTGCAAGTACTTCTCAGATCATTTTAGAAAGCTGAAATAAAACTTGTGTATTCTATCAAGAAAATTGCTGCAGCTGTGAGCCGCCGGGTGATAAACCGTGGTCAAACAAGCTTCTAGCCGCCATCTGAAGCAGTGTCATAGGGCTTTTCCATTGGCACATTTGTCTACGTTGAGATAAGCCGTGCCGCGTCGATTTTTTTGTTTATCATCAGTTTAAACTTGCAGACCTTGCAGCCACACCTGAGATGGATCATCTCCATGTATTCCTCTTAGCCACTCTCAGCAAGGTGAAGGTCCTGAAAAAATACTATATAGTTATCCTTCATGTACTCTCTGTGTTATTTTATGGACACAATGCTGAGTTGTACTTCATCCTCCTGGTAGACCTGACCTGTGAGTTTTATTTTGCCAGAAGGTTATCAGATAAATCCTAAATATTGCTTTCTGATGTCTGTTCTGATGGACGGCCTCTGAGGCAGACAAGGGTTTTAAAAGATACATATATGCAGTTTCTGTGGTCTTTCATGAACATGAATAAATACTTACATAATATAAATAATAACAATAATAATGATATAATAATAATACAATATTATAGTGTGTACTGTCTTTGTTTAGATATTGAATACACACACACATATATATTATATATATATATATATATATATATATATATATATATAAAGCGTACCTTTGTACTGTTTTATTGCTCACTGCATATTTCTCCCAAATATACAGCCTTATTTACTGTGGTTACCATGGTTACTGCAGTGGCACAAAGCATATCTGCGTCTTGTCGCGGTAACAAAAAAAAAATTCTAATGATAACCAGCCTTAGAAATAAACAAAGTTGTTTGTCACTGTCTAAAATAACGCAGTAACTTGAAATTCCTTCTCCAGAATAAAATGGAGACGATAACAGCGTCTTCAATAAACGGCAAAAGACAGAGGAGGAAAAAGATAATATAGAGATATAATAGGCTATTTTAACATCTGTGGACTGGGACAGTAACTCACCACGGTGAAGTTTAATACACTGTCAAAGTCTCCTGCAGTCTAACACTTTGTTAATAAAGCAGCCAGCCACATGAGACAGTTCAGGAGGAGAGTTAGGGTCAGTCTGAAACTCCAACCAGAGACGGGAGAGCGATTATAAAAGTCACTAACATATTGAGGAGCGGTGTAAAAATGAACTTAATTCAGTTTTTTATTCTTTTTAATATTTAACAGGCAGAGCAGGAAGCATGGAGCAAGTGGCTTTGACCCAGAATGGCCCAAAAGCCATAGCTGGCTCATGGACATGCCTGATGGGATTTTACACAATTGTCACTTCACATCATGGAAATTTCGTAAAGCAGCCACTCTAAAGGGGCACACACACAAGTTGTGTATGCTGCACATGCTATGCACTTTTTAATACACCCTGGGAAAACTGTGATATAAACTAAAATGAAATCTTTACATGCATTTTTTTTTGTTGCAAAACATTTGAAGTCATGTACTCCTGTTGAGACCTCTTGGCTTCATTTTGGTCCTCGGTAAGTGAAACATGTGCTCAGTAGAATTGAGGTCAGGAGACAGACAGTACAGACAAGAACATTGCACTGTTTGGGCTGTAAAAATATGAAAGGGCAACGAGTCCTCCGCTGCTCACCCGCGATTGATGTGAACTCCCTCACACACCGTTAAAGCTCAAAGTCAGCACTTTAACCTCACAGCTATTGTTTCATTTTACATCCATTGTTCTCTAGTACAGGGCCAAAACTATGAAAAATGTGTCACTGTCCTACTACTCACTGACTGCACTCTCATTGGATGGTGCTGATACTCCCATTTCCTCACAAGTAACAAACGGTAAATGTTCAGCAGCGTCACTGGCCTGTTTTTTGAGTTTGTATACACAAGTCCTATCAATGATGCAGGATAATATACACACTTTAAACACTCATACACTAAATTACTAACCAGTTTGTGTAGAGTTATAAATTGAGATAATACAGACTTTTAGTTGTTTAGCATTCACACAAGGTCAGTGTGTGCAATTATAGTTGTGCTGCAGGGTTGGAAGTTTCAATGTCATCAACATGCTTAGTGCCGTGTTTGTCTTGTTCCTTTTATTTATTTATTGTAACCTTATAAAATGTTTATGCAGTGACTCACATTCATTAAAAAGAGAAGACTAAAAGTGGCTGAAAAGACACATGTAATCTAATAATCCTGTTGTAACCTCACAGCCAGTATTAAAACTCATCTGTTCATGCTGAGCAGCATTTGATTCAAAGTAGCAGTGTTTCGGTCGCTTAAAACAGGGGTCAGGACCAGGTTTGTGGACTTTAGCTTAATTTTAAAATAAACAGAAACCAGACCTCAACCCCGACCCTAAGATTACCTGTGGCCGTGGAGATAGGTCTATAAAGATTATAAATGCAATGTGAAACTTTGCGTTAAATTCAGATTCAAAAAGGACTTTAAAATGAAATATAACCCCAGGTGTTTGTAAATCAGAACATTGTGAGTGGCAAAATTGAATTTGCCACGTTTGAACAGTTATGATTTCGAAGTGGCTGTGACTATACGAAGTATTAACTTAATGAATTAAAGGACAATTAACAATTAAGTACAGCAAATTTAATTCAAACACCACCAAGGCGCTTGTGCATTGAAACACTTAACCCTTTGAAACCTTCGCACATCGGCTTAATGGTGGTTGTTGTTCACGCTATTACATGACGTCATCAAAGTCCTTATGTTATTATTTTGATTGACAGACACCTAACAGCAGAAATTCCATATTTTGTGTTTTAAATGCACAACAAACCAAAAAAAAGTCTGCTTTTCATAACTCATAAAAAACAGCAGATAACGTAACATTTTCATCTGAAATAGCTGCTGTCAGCTGAAATGTCAGAGTAGCAGGTGAATTTGTTTTCATGTGCATCCTGTCTGGTGAAATGACATCCTCAATGCAGTAAAAGAAGGAAACATAAGAGGAGAAATCATGGGTTAAATTAATACTAGTAAAGGTCCCTGCTGGAGTGTTTAAATCATTCTGACAGCAGAGCTGCTGAAAAATCCACTATTTAGGTCATGCCTGTAAGTACAGCACTTCAGCAGCTTTTGATGTGGAAAATCTTTTTATTCTCCAGTGTTGCAAGAGTACCGTGGCGGATACACCAAGCAAAGAGAATACAAATGCAATACAGTATGCGGTCTCATGGGCGCTCTCACTGAGTCCACAGGTAGACCTTCAGCTCTGACCTCAGCTGAAGAGGTGCCTCATTGACTTCTCGGATATCTTTTTGCCTCCAGCATGAAGCTGCATTCCCCACAGATTTTTTCACATTACTAAAATAAGTGTTAAACATGAGCTTTAATAATTTCTGGCCTTTTAAAAAGGTCAAATGGGAGATCTATTGCATGCCCTCACTTGTGCTTTATAAAACAGTTTTACTGTGAAGAGTTTAAAGCAGAAAAATATGTGCTAAAATGCTATCAATGTGAATATGTAGAAGCATTTACATATTTTAGTTTCTTGATTTAGAAAAAGGTTTTCCATTATTGCTCTATAACAGTTCTCAAAATGCAATGGAAATGTCTATAATTTCGAAGAGTTATGTTTGTGTTGACCCACTGTCAAGCATAGAAAAGTTGTATAGGCAGTCGGTGATGACTCTAGCCTCAGGCAGAGTGTTTGTTGCATTCTAAAATTATGAACATGTGCATGTATAATGAGGTATGATGAAGTTATAGAGAGCATCCGCATTGATCTTTCACACTCTTGTATGTTCCCTTTTGCTCCAGTATTTGCATTACTTTGCAATAACAGATGCCGGCAGCTCTTTAAAACTCGCAGCATCAGCTGCGGGCGTTTCACATTTTGACAGCTGATGAAAATAGTTTGCTGTGATGTCACTGACTGAGATGTGGCCCGAATACAAGAAGACAGACATTTAAAGTTCACAAAGAAAAGCATAAATGGAGCTTCCACACGTTCAGCATTTTAACTACAGCCAAAATGAGGTCCGAAGGCAAAACCCACAAATCATTCAGCGGCGCTCTCCACCGAGGGAAGAAAAGCCATCAACAAATGATGTTCTAGCTAATGAGATACCATAAAAAACATTTATCATCTTCATCAACCTCCAAGAAAGAGCATTTAAAACTTTATCTGACTTCACACACCTCAAATTGACCAAAGTTGATTAATGCTTGAAGAATTGTTCTTCAAATTATGACAGAGGTAAAATGGGACTGTTTGCATCATATCAAATGAGACTGGCTTTCCCCATTTCAGGCCTTATATCTCTGGAGTTGATTTCTTAGAAATCTTAATTCATTATTGATTCCTTTAGGGAATAAAAGCAAAAACATCAGTACATTTTTTTCCCTTCTCCACAAATCTAAACAGGTCAGCCCACACGCCTCTCCCGACGTCCAAAGAGGAACTGTCCAGCACTGTGTCCGTCCAGCTCTTTAATGGAGAGACCCAGCAGCTGACCATCACCTTGGAGAACATTGGATCTGAGGACATTGAGACTCTAGAGCTCACTTCTAAGATAATCAGCACCAAAGGTTAGTGCCCCTATTTGATGACTAACGTCATGTAGTCTTGAGTTCTCATCGCAAATATTAATGATTAAATGAACAGGAAGTTGTGTCAGTACAGTGCAGCAGAGAAGAAAAGATGACAATATGTTGATTTTTAGTCAGTAAATTTAATTTATATAGCATGTTTCATGCTACAGGCATAAACTCAGCGTGCTTCAAATGGCAGACTTAATTTCTTGTGGTAGAGAATTCCAGACGTTTCAAGTAGTTAAGGTGGGTATCCAAAATCATACCCCAATTTTTTGGGTTTAACAAATAGGGGAGCTAAGAAAGAGTGAGTCTGATGTCTCAAAGCCTTCGGACCTACTAAAAAAATCTCTGTTTTGCCCTCATTCAGAAGTAAAAGTTTTTGGCCATCCAATGTTTGATATCAGCAATGCATTGGATGAGATCATTCACTCGGCTAAAGTAGCCAGCAGAAACAGAAATGTATAACTGTGTGTCATAAGCATAGGAGTAATATGAAATCTTGCTCTGATGAATAATGGACCCAAGTGGGATCAGTACAAATTAAAGGGACTCCATATGGAATACTGTCTGTATCTGATTTGAAGTTACCAACAATAACACAAAAAAATCTTCCAGTAAAATAGAAAGGCAGCCAGTTAAGAACCATGTGTCTGGATTGTTTAGGGTGCTGATAAAGAATTAAATAGTCAACAGTATCAAAGCCTACACTTAGATCAAGAAGAACCAGAATGGAAATGTTATGGTATTCTGAGTTTACCCTAAATCTAAGCTTAACCCTAACCCTGACCTGACCTGTTAACATGAAAAACAGAATGATAACATCAAACAAATTGTTTTGTGACAGATGGTTTCTCAAAAAGTTCTCAAAAACAAATGGATCAAAATGACTATTTTTTAACAATGATATAAGAGCATATTTGAGACCTCTTGGAAAGATTCCAGAAAGTAGGAAGACATTAGCAATCTAAAAGACCTTATCTTTCAAACATCAGTAGAATATAAATAAGGTGATGTCATGAACGGAGATGCAAAGAAGGAAATAATCTATTGAGATGATTGATTTGTACTGAGCATTTGTTATCAATGCTGTTTCAGTCAGGGAAAGTTTTTGATGTACTTCATCACCCATTGAGTTTGTGCTCCAGCCCTTTTGCAGTCTGCATGTCCGCTTTACAACAGAGGTCACTACCCGTTGTCTTTGGTTGCACATCTTTCATGCCCCTGTGGCTTTTCACTCTGTGTTCCATCTCTTTGTTCAACACCTGCTCAGGTCCTCAGATCTCTGCACCCTGACTGGCTGTGTCCGTGTCTCTCTCCTGCTTTTTTTTTGTCTTTATAGCACTGTCTTTGTGGAAAAAAAAACAGCTGTGTTGCTAAAATAGGCAGCAACATTTCCAAAGCATTCAACTCTATTATCTTCTATTGATGACGCAATAAATGACAAATCGTGCTTTTGAAACTCTAGGGCCAGTGCTACCTGTCGTCAGCAGTCCAGCAATGTCATAAACAAATACAATTTAAAATCCCACTCAATGTCTATTCACTGACTAAAAACCTCTCTGTAAGAGAATTGTAATAGATGCCGTGAAGCATTAGTGTTGAGGATGTAAACTACCTTTTTAATTTGACCTTGGTGGTTTATTTATGTTGCGCTGGAGCACCAAGCTAACACTGATTTACATCTGATTTCAGGTGTTTGTCAGGGTTCTCTGGAAACTGTAGGTTAATGGAAAATCAGGGCTAAAATCATTATTAGCCATGCCAATACCAGTCAGTGAAAAGCAACAGTCGGCAGATAACATTACCAGCGCTGATGCATTGGTAAGGCACCTTTTGAAAGCAACATTTTTGGTGCTTAAAACCATTTTGTTGTTGTTTTATCTAATTGAAAAAGCACAACTTGTGCAGGCACCCCTTGAATTGTATGTTTCAATAGGAGTCCAGTGTTTCTAATGGCATTTTATTCTACAGTGTATTATCTTTAAGGCCCTGACACACCAATGCAACGGTCACCCTTGTTGCCTCCGTATGTCCCACACTATCGGCCCTCATCAGCCCTTGTCTACCTTTGTCGGCCCTTGTTGGCCCCTACTAGCCATTTTTCAGCCGCTTCAGCATGTTGAATTGGCATCAGAGACAATGATGCTTGTCAGTGAATGAAATTTCTGATTGGCAGTTCAGCTGTTGGAACGAGAAGAGAAACAGAAGTGTGGAAAGTAAACAGAGGGCTAAAGACAAGAGGGTGGAAGATCAAGAAGTCAAGCAGTCTAAGTAATAGTTGAAGTTGCAGTAGTCCGAGTCGTCTAGTCACATTAGTAGTCTAAGATGATGTTTATGGTGCAGTCACGTGAAATTTTTTGACATAGACCTAGGCAATGTGAGGCTGCACAGCAGTTGGCTTTCGTCACCGCCAGTTCTCTGATGTTGGATTGGTCTACACCGGAAACTGTAAATGTCTCACCAATCCACCCACACAGAGACCTCTAGTTAAAGAGTTTCAGACCTGCTGTTGTTGAAACCTACCCAATTGGACCATACAGAGAAAATAGCACTGCATTTGCTCTGATTCCACCTTGGGAATGCAATAGAGTTGGGATAAACCCAAGACAATTCTGTTTTTGCTAGCCACTTGTTATACCTCTGCTCTGAGCAGCAGTTCGATCACACAGTGATGAGCAAAGGAGGAGTGGCTGGGAGCCAATATATATGAAATTGATTTGACATTTTCAAAATAGCCTCAGGGTTCTTTGTTTAATTGAAGACTGGATACACTAACATATCCTCTGTCAAAGGGTTAACACTCATAGATCCAGCCTTATGGGGCAAGATCTGTCAGTCTTTCACTGCTCAGATGTATATTTCTCTCACTTTTCATGTGGTTCCCTCACAGGCATGTCAAGAACTCTCTTTGTTGTGTAAAGATGGGAAAATATTTGCTGACCAGCCTCAATCTAGACTTTATGGCACAATGACAGTGTGGTAAAAGAATTACTGTGTCTCTTGTTGCCTGGGAACTTCTGTACAGAAGCCCCATCAAGGCCTCGCTCTAAGGTGGATAAAAAAATAGCCTGTCAGTGCTACCTATTACAGAAGTCTAATTAAAATTGTCTGAGATCTGAAGACACTCATCCAGTGATTCTACCTCTCAGAGCCTCCCTGCTTCTTACATACCCTACTCCCTGCTGGCTGGACTCCAAGGTACAATGTAGTCTCTCTAGTTAACAAGAGTTCTCTTTGAAATGGAACTGTTGTTGTGGTTGTTGGAAATGATTTAGGCTGCAAACATAGTTTTGCCTCCAAGGGAAAGTTATTTTCAGTGTTGGATGAACAAGCAAAAAGAACTGACTTCTCTAAGCCTAAATTAGAAAAACACCATCTGTAGTTTTGCTCAAAGACTTTTGGCAAACACTTTAAACTTAAATGAATGTCCTGGAACCATTTACTTTGGAAAAATATTATAATTGTAGTCTCAAAGCTTCTATTTGCTTTGTAAAGATACAGTGGAGTAATGGCATCCTTAGCAGAGAATGAAGTCAAGCTACCTCTCTGTGAGTGTTGTGATCTGAGCTTCTCTGTGTTTTGTTTTGGTGAGCAGCACATGCATGCTAGTGCTTAGTGTGTATCCTAATAGCTAGCTCATTGCTGCCACTTATACTGCGCTCATAAGGCAATTACCACTGATACTGGGACAGCTTCCAAAGCATAGCACCCACCCTCTGGTCCTCCCTATGTTAACATTGTTAGCTCTGTCAGAGCCATTGCTGTTGGTAAATGCTTTAATCAATTAAAACAAATACATGAAGGCATGGAGCCAAATAAACTAATAAAAGGTAAATAAAAGAAATTTAAAAAAATAAATAAAATATAATAATGCTGGCTAAATGATCAAATTCAGTGGATCAGTGATTTCACAAATGTGAATAAAATTACAGCACACAAGGGTTGGTTATGTTAAATTCCGCAACTAATTTATGTTAAAAATTCTGTTAGAAAGAAACAAAAAATAGCTCAGATGCCTTTCACAAGTAATTAAACCTTAAAATCCTTAACATGGTTGAAAAAAACAAACAACAATGGAAATTATATGGTTATATCCTTGTTTTTCTGTCTCAAGAGAAATGTATTCCCTATATTTTGCTTGTTTGATTTTGGTTTCATTTTGGCAAATTTTCAGGTAATTTTATTTATTTATTTATTTATTTTTACTAATTTCTTGCTAACTTTTGGGTCATTTCCTCATTTTGTTGATTGTAGTCTTTATCGTGTGTTTTTCAAAGAAATTACCAATTTGCCCTAGGTTTCCGAAGCTTAAAAACCAATAAAAAGATGAAAATTTCTGTTCTTTAGGTTTTTCCTATATTTTTTTAACCCACAGTTCCTTACAGCTGTTGGGCTGGTCGAAGGCCAAAGGTCTAAAATCTCTTAAAAATCTCTTTTTCACTAGTAGCAGATAAAACTGGCCAACAGAGAAACCACCAACAAAGCTCCTCTTCTGTCACTTTCCAGTTCAAACGTTTTATGAATGAATCATCAGCGTTTTCATCTTCAGTTACTTCTCTTTGTTTTCCGTTTTATCTTTTCTTTTTGTCCCGTCCTTTCAAGCTGTCCTTCAAATCCAAATCTGCTCCAGTTTCAAGGAATAATTTACTTAATTCCTTATGTTTCTCCCACTCTCCTTTTGTTTTTTCTACCTTGTGTCATTCTGTGGGTTACTATCTGGGGCAGCAGAGTGAACAGTAACATTTGTTCTTTGAAGCCTCACTGAAAATTCAATTCTTTATGTATTTTGGTTTTTCTCCTTTAGCTTATAAAAGATGTGACTATATTTAGTCTCCACAGTTTCTGTAGAGAGAGAAAGAGTTGGAAGAAAGATGCCCAGCTGCTTAGTTAAAGCTGGGGTAGAGCTGAAGTCTGGAAAAGGCAAAAAAAAAAAAACTGCCAGAAGTGTGCTGGAAATACCACCCAGCCCTTATTACAAAAAAAAACTGGACACCATTATTCTGATTGAACTGACAACCATTTGATAGAAGACTGGTGCAGTACACATACAATACACTGATTCCATTAAAAAAAAAAATATATATCTCATTAACAGATTACTTTTTTGGTTGTATGCATGTATTTATATTTCACATCAAAGTAAGTTTTTTCCTTGTCTCTCTTGGTTGTTCTTGTCCTTGAGGGTACTTTGCAGAAGCATGTAGAAGCTCAGTTATCATTAGTCACTATTGTTTTAAGCTGCTTTGGATTATGCGAACTCTTCTAATCTTGCTCTAAATTGTTTTAAATGGTGGATTTATGAGCAGCTTTCCAGCACATATTGTACTCCAGACAGTCTGCATTATTTCATGTAATTACGGATTCTTTCCTGTTGGACAGTGTTATTTCCATAGGTGTGCTCTTGCAGTAGCCTTCATTATAGCACTCTCTGTGCTCTGAGCTCTCTGTGATTGTGTTTGATGTTTAAGTGATTGTATTGGGTAATAACATCCAGGATGCAACTCGTTACGCAAAAAAATTCACCTGGCCTATAAGCAGTTATTGGCATTGAGGATCATATTTGTCTGCTCGGCTTTAAAGAGCAAAATTATGAGCTCAATCACTGAGCTAAGAGATGTTGCATGGCAGACAGTCCCACAATTTGCATGGGTTTTTAAAAGTCAAGAAAAATATGCCGCCTCAGTATATCCCATGTGTCATTAACTGTTTGAAACGTGGATCAACATAATTTGTCCTCTGCTGCAGTCAGATGCCTTTTACAAGTATTCAGACCTTGAACCCCAAGTTGGTTTGATTTCTTTCAAAACATGGAGAAAAGGTAAAGAGCAACTTGATAAGAAATGTCCCCCACATTGCAAGAACATTAGTAGATTTAGTGAATTATTTTTGGAGAAATGTCCAGAGAACTACATATTCATAATTATCGCAACTTTATATTCAAAATTATTTCACAGGATTATTGTAATTTTTAGTGTTTCTTTTTGGTCATTTCTATTTATTGCTATTTTTTAAGGTAATTTTCTTTTGCCCATAGTTTAAAGGGTTAATATGTCTTAATTTACCCCCTCAAAAGATTCCAATTAGTTGTAAAGTCTCACTTCTCCCACCAGGAACATGTTGGACTGTTTTGCTCCTGTTATTTTTAGTAGTTGGCGCAGATGGAGTGGCAGCTGTCCAGCCGTCACATTCTTTATTTATACCGGACTGGTGTAGTCAGACATCAGCAGACTAGTAACTTCATTGTGTTCAGAGAATTCTTTCTTTTTTTTTTTTTTTAAGGCTTTTTGAGTTCTCTGTGTATATGTTGCGTATTCATTGTGCTTATGGCTGTAACAGCTGAGGAAAGTAAGAAATGGTACAGAAATAACCCACATGACTCCGTGTGATCAGATTTAAGATTTCCTGACTGACATTTTCTGTCTGCTGAGATAAAGGTTTTAAATTTTAACATACCATTTTTAATTATTGTATCAATAATGTCAGTTATGTGAGGCCAGACTAAAAGTGATTTGAGACTATTTAAAGGGGAACTACAGTACATCAATTTAAAAATTGATATATTTTATTCTTATAGTTGGCCTATTCTTATTGAAAAACTGATTATAAATTTAAAAATCATGTTGACATGAATCCTGGCTACAAAAAAAGGAAGAATAAATGTGACTACAGTTGGACTTTAAGCAACCTTATCTTGAGAGTAATGATAGTAATATAGTAAGTTACATTAAAAGCTGGCAAACAGTCCAATATGTACCACCTCAAAGGCAAGATGATAATGTCTGGGGTTGCTTGTTTGAAAAGATTTTAAATAAGGGACATTTGGCGGAAAAGGTCTTGTTAATTTGTAAGCGTTCTTATTATCCTGTCAAAAGTCTTGCTTTGGCAGTCAGGTTAGATATAGAGTTATTCTGTTAAGATTTTCTTTTTCTGTTGAGTTTATTTTACCTTGTAGTCAGCATTGAAACGGTGTTCATGGCAGAGCACCTTCTGTTAAACGCTAACCAGCATGACCCCTGAAAGCTGCTGCTAGATGAGCTGTTTTTGAAATAACCCACATTTGCAGAGTGCCGTTCCCAGTTTGTTTTAGAGGCTGATTATTCGTACACATTAGAGTTTGCTTCTTTCTGCACTGCAGCCAAACTGCAGTTGATGTGTTTCTTGTCTCGGTTATGCAGTACAGAAATTTCTGTGTTCTAGGTTTTTCATCATGTTGAATAATGAGGTCTTTCAGTGTCCCCTTGTTACTTGATGGAGTCTTTTGTAAATGCTTTCAAGTGTCTGTAAATGACAGTTCAGCCAAAGCTCTCATATAGCCTAAGAGGCAGAACAGCGCGTTTGGGTGCATTGTACAGCCCAACCTGCTAATTGCACTGCAGTGCAATTCATCATTCAGTTCTTTTCCTTGTGTAAATTCATCTTTTGTGTTGCCGTAACTTCTGAAACCACCGCTGTTTCAAGGCTTTAAATAAGCCCAGTCCTTGATGAAATTACCACTTTTTAATGAATATGTATTTTTAATCTGGTCAATCTAATTTTTACTAGTGTTTTGCCATCTCATTTCATTAATGTTGAGGAATCATCCACTTAAAACGGTGCTATTTTAAGGTGGTTTCTAGATGGATACAATTCTCTAAATGAAGGCAGCTTGAACTGCAGTTAACTCTAATGATCTTTTATACTTTTAATTCCATGCCATTCCTGAAATATTACGAGTTCTCTAGAGCTGTAGCCTTAACCCTTGAACCACTTTTATGTAAAAAATCTCAACCACTGTGCAACTTCATGCACATGCTTTATGTCAAATCTCACACAGACAAACTCTTCACCATCTGTTTGCATATCAATCCTGCTGTTGCAAAGAAGTACCTCAGTGTAACTTATATCCTTCAAATACTTCAGCATTGCCAGAGCAGCTGTCATTACATGCACATGTTGCACATGGCTGTGGCTACAGAAAGTGCCCATATCATTAATTCATCACATGTACCTGCAGAACAATTATCATTAGTGGTTTCTCAGTTATCATTGTTAAACCTCAGAAATATAAGCAGAGATTTAAGCTCCACTCATTATAGCTCTACTCATTAAAACAGACTTCAGTGTTTTTGATTGGATGCATTTTACAGATCACTGTACAGACTGCAAAGAAACCACACAATCCATAAAATTGACTAACAACCTAAACAAACTAAATTTTATCATTAGATTTGTCTTGTTTTCCCATCTCCTCCTTATCATACTCAGATCACTGTCTGAAGTACTCTTATTTAGTTAACCTATTATGCCCATTTTCAGGTTTTAAGTTTTACACAGACCTCGTTTCAGGGCTTTTGACACCTCTGTTCCCGGCTTACAGGTGAGACCACTCTTTCCCCCCCTTTCCTCAATCAGTTGCTATACACAGAATGGCAAGGTGGCATAACAACGTGATTTCCCGCCTTAAACAGGCAGTGTAAATGCGGCTATAAAGACATACAGTAGCGTGCCTAGAGCAGAAAATCAGATAAAGAAATGTGGCACACCGTGATGTCATACTGTAGCCAGAGTAGAAAAAACTGTCAGAAACAGAGTATTCGGGTTGGTAGGAAAGCTGGGGTTTTTGTCTCAATACTCCTACTTATGTTTACCTTTTCATTTGAAACTTTGGACATGATAAAGTCGAAATTAAATGGAAAAATGCCTTTTAAACCCTTTTAGATAACATCCCTGCCCATATTGTGCAACTAGTTAACAATGCATGCCAAAAAAATACAAAAAGAGTTATTTTTGTATTCTTGTATCAAAATCTAAATATGTTTTCTTCCTGTAAATCAAAATAGGACTGGCTGACCATAAGTACCAACCAATTTCCTTTGAAAAACTTAAGTCTGCAAGCCACCGTTGCAGTAGTGACAGAGGTTGCAGGGTCACACTGCAGCACTATAGTGACAGGATTTACCATCTGTGGTCATCATACTACTCCGTCCCCACCTGCCTCTGCCTCCGGAGCCGTAAGCTGGTACTGGCTTTAGACAGGCCACAGTTGAGAGGGCCTCTCTGAAGCCGACGTGGGAACTGAATGAATAAAATATGAAGAGTCACAATAGGAAGACATCTGCAGCAAACAAACAAACATTACTCTTTCTGCCGCAGCACAGCCATCATGACATATGAGAGAGGAGATCAGTCTCCAAAAAACAAATATATATTCATTAAAAACTTTATAGATAACAAAAACAAACTCTAAATACAGTAATGTATTGTATCTTTTTTAAATAAGCTTGGTTGTCTCTGAATAGCAGAAAATCCGACCTTTTGTTCATCACTGCTACCGTAATGCTCTTCTGTGGGTTTTAACATCACTTGAGCTCAATTGTCCTCTCAGACACTTATGCACATTCATATCAAATGTCTCATAAGGACAAAACACTTACACAGTCACGGTGCAGCCCATAAAAAAGAAAAAAAGGGGATTAATGTTGCTTCAGTGATTTTGTTACCACGAGCAGAGCTGGATGTCAGCTGCCTGTGCGCTCCTTCTTTCTCATTTCATTACATCATTTTCCTCATGATGGCTATTTATTTGTGTTTTCTCACAATAGTTTTGCTTGAAATGGGGAACTGATATTTTCTTTTTGGGCCAGAAACCTTACTTTTTTATTTGTATGCATATTATTTCATAAGTAATAAGTAAATACAGCTGACTTGAGTTATAGGAGTGCCATACCAAATCATTTTCTGTTTATACTGTTGTGAATTTCTAAGCATATTTTAATTTAGCAGGGGAAAGGCAAATTCTTCCACCAATCGTGAGGCTTAGTAGTCACCATATAGACTATCGACACTCAACTTATTGTCTGTGGGCCAAATCTGGTTCACGAGAAGATGCCAGGCCTGCTGACAGTTTATAGACCAGCTACAATAATATTAACATCAGCAAAGTAACTATGTCAACTTATTAATATGTCACTGAAAATATACATAAACGGACTATGGGGGCAAAAATAATCCACTTTAGACAAAAATCAGTTAGTAGATTCTGCTTGTGCAGTGAGTTTTTCCCTCATACATCCTGTCTTGACTGTGATTTAGCCATTTGCCTCGGCTTTTCCCAAAATGTGTTTATTTTCACACCATTGCAATGCACAAAATCAATCTCCACTAATCTCCTGAAATGAGTTTTAATTTCCAACTCTTTTTAAGTCTGTACCATTTGTTTTTCGACATATTTTCGACATATTTTCGACACTGCAGCTCTGATCTTCACCAGAGTGAAAGCGGTCTGTCTTTTAGGCGAGATGACGCCCATAAACTACTAAGGAACACAAATAAACAATGAATGCCATCGTGCGCTTTTGCAAGAAAAAGAAGGACTATAAGGGTGTAAGGGTTTCCATTAACCCTCAAATTGCTCAAATTGAAATTGCAAATATAAAATGTGCCAAATGGAAACACGTCATTTTTGAAAAAACTCCCATTTATCGCTTAAAATTTTTTACGCTCACGAGGTGGTATTTCAGGTGATTTGAAACATTTATATTTCGCAAAACTGCAATGGAAACACTTTTATGGGTGACACGATGCTATTGCTATGTGCTTGTCAGTAGGAACTGGCTCCGTCAGGCATGATGTAGCAGGTGCTACAAGAGGTGTTTTTGCATCTTCAAAAGTTGAGCGGACCATTTGGAAATGTACATTTCCTCTGTGAGATTGTGGACTATCACCTCTCAGAAATCCCACATTGGAGGCCGCTCCCACATATAAGTGGCTCGCCTTTCCGTTATTGCTTACTCAACACGCCTACGTCGCCTTCGATTAGAAATAATGACAGCTAGTGAAGTGGCTGCAATAGAAATAAACCTGCTAACGTTTTGAACACCCATCACCATGCTTCTTGGAATGTAATAGAGAGAGGAGAAGTCGCATAACGTCACTCAAAGGAAACTCACTCATCTCACAATTGTTTTTTAACGACATTTCAAAAACATTGATAATGTTTTGCGCAAATCTGTTATGGAAACCCGCCTAGTGGTTTACCATAGAGCTTGCCAAATCTTGATAAATAAGACTGCTGTGATTGCTGCTTAGTTATTTTCCATGGCCTGCTTTGGATTGTTATTGTGAACATTGTTTTGGCACCTGGGAGTCTGACAGTGTTGTGGTCAGATGTGTCTCTTTGACGTTTCGTCTGTCTTTATGCTAATCCATGAGGACTGTTGACACTGTATTGATTGCATCAATTGGACACACCCAGAGCCCTTTGTTCTTTGTTAATTACTTTTTGGTGTGAGGAGAAATTGGCTGTTTGGAAACTACTGAATTTAGTAATTAGTATTACACAATACCACCTGCTATTTCTCTCATTCGTCCTGATTTTGTCCTGACTGGCGCCTGTTTTACATACATGCCTCTCAGCTCCACTGCAATGCCCGAACATTTCATTTCCTAAAAGATGGATTATCGAGGGAGAGTCACAGCCAGAGAGGATGAAAATCTAAAAAAGAGCTCCAGACTGTTTGAAATAGAGATTGTTTCATATCTCTGAAGTAGCACTGACATGATATCTATATTATATTTTCAAGAGTAGGTATGTCTCTGGTTTATACTTAAAATAAGGTATGAAATATGTCTCATCCATCTTTGTGTCTGCCATTTCTTGTCACCTTTAGTTTAGTAGTGAGATGATAATAATACCTGTTGAATTATGAGGTCTAGTGTTGAATATTCAAGTGATTTTTCTTCCCCAGTCCCATTTCTTTTAAATCATTTCCCCATTGCCTCATTTTTTTCTCTCTCTTTTGATTCAGCTCTGAGTTTATGAATATTTAAAGTGGCGCGTTATTCACAAAATCTTTATTTAATGCTGCCTACATTCACATGCTCTTAGAGGATTTTAAAGGCTTTGGTTATGAATCAAGCAGGGACGTGTAAACTGTTGTTCTTTCTGCGAGCTCGCATCTCCCCTTCTGTTCAAATCAGCCTACTTCGCTGTTCCTGCAATCCCTGAGAGCACGATTGGCTCACCTGCACAGACAGAACACATGCTTTATTCAGGTGATGTATCATTCATTGGATGCTCCTGGTTGAAGTGGATGCAGCTGAGTCATTCTTCTCAGGTAGACAGGCTTGGAGGCTCAAATTAGCGAGTCAGGTCTCGTGACAGCTAAAGGACTCGTAGGTATGGGGTCAATCAGCAGCTTTGTTGCTTTGGAAAAGCTTGTTGCAAAAGAGGCATCACAGTAGCACCAGTTTCCTTTGTGATGAGCAGCAGGTACAGTGACATGCCCGTCTCCTTTGCTTTGCGTTTCATTGTGCAAAAATGATACACAGGCAGTCGCCAGTGACTCAAACTAAATCTCTCTGTGCTCAATGCTCATGGCCCAGTCGTTCAAAAGTAATCTGATCCGATTTCAGCTAGATTGAATCAAATCTTGAAAATGGGTTCTTCAAAAGAAAATAAGGATTCTGAAATTGGATAAGATCATGTAATGCAATCATATGATGCGTTCACATGCTCCTCAGAAATATTCCATTTACCATTTTTACGAGTTACTAGCACATGAGCTGCCCTCCAAAGCTGTAGTTACAAGTGGGAAATTGGGAGATTTCGAGATGCAGTAATTACTTTAATTTTAGTCCTTTCTTGGAATTGCAACCCCTCATGCTGCTGTCTGTCTCTTCATAAAAGAAAAACAAAACAAAACAAAAAACGCTTTAAGTGACCCCACACTTGTTATTCTACCGGTATTTGTAATATAGCAGAGCACTGGTAATCTGGATTTGATTATCTTGAAAAATTTGGATCAGTGAAATAATGTTGCTTTGAAAAACTGGTACAAGCACAGCCTTATCATTTTTTTCCTTGTCCAAAAGTATTTGGATCCAAAAATGTTAAAACAAGCTTGGCAAGTCTTGTCATCTTTTTTCCCCCAGCAGTAATCACACCCCCAAAAGTGCTTTATTTATTTTCCAAAATCTGTTTTATTTCATTTGTTTGTTTTTAATTACCTTTATCTCCCTTTTGTGTGTGCAGAGAAGGTGTTTGGGGAGTTTCTGAGCTGGGAGCTGGAGGATGCTTTGTCTCACCTGCCGCTAAAGCCTGGTCAGGCTGTGACTCTGACTGTCAACATCAAAGTCAAGCTGGACTTCTCTGGTCAGGAGAACCTACTGCAGGACCTCAATGATGGTGAGTGGACACAGATTGGTAAAGCTGCTGAGTCATGCAAGAGGTTATTAAGGAGTAACTAAACCCCTCACTTTTGGCTTGAGCACCTCCTCCCTGGAATGTAAAAAATGTCTCAAAAATGGGCAGGGCTGGAAGGAGGGGCTAAGATATGCCCAGTCACCTAAATCGTGCTGCCTCTTGATCCACAGCATCTCACTGCCCCCCTGCACATATAGTAATTTGTTGGTGAGAGGGCGGTGACGGGACGCAGACAGGGGGCTTGACTGGTGATGAAAGCAGGCTCCTGGTATCAGCCAATAGCAAAATTCAATTGTTGTAGCAGGTTTCAACCACTAGAGGGCAGTCACTTTGC
Organism: Plectropomus leopardus; assembly: GCF_008729295.1. Lineage (NCBI taxonomy): Eukaryota > Metazoa > Chordata > Actinopteri > Perciformes > Serranidae > Plectropomus > Plectropomus leopardus. The sequence goes on from NC_056480.1 coordinate 24,925,034, forward strand.
ATATTTATACACAATATGTAGAGTTTTGATGCTTCACACTCAAATGAGTTCGACCTGAATTAATCAACAACGCTGCTAAATATCAACTGAATAAAGTGGTTCGGGGATGCAGTTAATGTTAAATGAAGAAATTGTTATTCTTACTTACTTAGCTAATATTATAACCCACATTCCAAGAAAGTTGCAAGATGGTAATAAGTGAAATGAATGATTTGAAAATACTTTTTGACCTATATTATTACAAAGAGAAGATATTTAATGTTCAGACTGATAGACTTTAATATTTTGTGGAAATAATAAGTGTAATATCTATGATATTTTGCATCAATGAAAAAAAAAATTCTTTATTTGTCTTAAGGGGGATTGGAATAATAACTGTGCAGCTGAGGTTGTGCACATGTTGGATGCAGAAATGAGTGTTGTGTCGCTGTACATGGAGCATTGTGTGTTACAGGGATTGTGTGCCTTGTTAAAGATTCAGCAGTAATAGGAGCTAGGTCTCAAGGTCTGTACACCTCCATTTCTCTTCCAGCTTCTGGCTACCTCACTTCAACTGTCGAATTTCCTCCCTTCTAATTCTTATTCCTGGTTAAAAAGAAATAGTCTGACCTTCTCCCCCCACCTCAGAGCTCATTCATTGTGTTCTTTCTCCAGTCTTTCTCATAGCTCATGCTCAGCCTCCTTTCTTCCCTGTCTGGCTCCCAGCCTCTCTACCTCCTTCTTCAAAATGTTGAACCCTTTCACCACAGACTCTATGGGCTGATAAATATTAATAAGCGATCAATATTGGCCTGCTCCTGCACCGGCAGATACTTTGTGTGCGTATGTGGATTTAGATGACTGAGAAAGGAAATACATATGACGCTGCATGTTTATCTCAGTCTCAGTGCCGCTCGCCTCATGAGGTCATTTAAGCGATACTGTTTTAATGTTTTAATTAGCTGAGCAGTAATTGGGGCCCTGAATTGAGGAGATAAGACATGGTTCCGTATGAGCAGCAGCTCTGAATTCAGTTATTATAGTGGTGTTATGGGATGCAGTTTTAGCTTCACACATTTGATGCTATCTACCACTGTAATGCATGAATGAAATCACAATAATAATGTTGTCTTAATATACGGATGAAGTTGTTTGTATAAAGACAGTTGCTTTGCCTTTGTTTTGCTGCTCCAGTGTGCTGGAAGATTACCAAGTTCTGCCATCTTTCCTAATTAAACTTCCTTATTATTTTAGGCACAACTGATGCTTTCAACAACCGCACATGTTCACATATAAATATTGAATGCTGCCACATTGTACCATTAGTAAATCATTAGTTTGTTTGAGGCAACAATATAATAGTAGTCACCTGAGTACCTCCCCTAGATAGACATTTTAAAGTAGGTACTGTAAGGTCAGGCTATTCTCATGCAGCATTTGTAAGTTTTCATAAGAAAACTTGCACGCATCATGGAAACAATGCCAATGGAAAGTCAACTAGGACCCTTTGCCATGATTTACACCAATTCCCTGATGCAACAATGTCACGCAATGGGTGGTGTTTAATGTTATAACCCATAGGTAGTAGGCTTGGTATTACGGTATACCAGAGTATTAAGAAATATAATAATGTTTTGCAATACTGTTATAAATACAGGCACTTTATTAAACTCATTGTATGTAGTGCTAAGCACGCATCATGAGAGCTCAGTATCCAGTCTCTACTTGTGGGACAGGCAGCTGAGATGAAAGACACTGTGACACCTAGTGGTGGAGGGATAAGTTAAAGGACCGTAAACAGCCGGTGGCCAACAATGGCCTGTTTTTTAGATCTCACTTGGCATATTAAGGATTTAGGTGTTGATGCTGTGCAATAACACAGTCATATTCTGCATACCCCTGGTGAACTTTTAGAAAGGTATGAAGCTATGAATTATTACAAACCGCCCAAGCGTAACAGGTAGTGTGAAGAGAAAGGATGTCCATGATTGGTCAAACAAACACAGGACTTTCACTGAGGAGACTGCTGTTTGTATCCCATGTGAAACTGAATGGGCTGTTCTCATGCACTGTTTGTATGTTTTTCAAAGAAAACAAATGCACCAAAATTTGCACTTATCCCATGTAATCATAAGCCAGTAGTAAACCATGTTTTTTGGGACGGCTGTGATCATATGACCAATGTGCGGGAAGGATTAGGAAAAGAAAGTTGTCCCAGGAGGCAGGTTGGTTTGTTGGATGGGTCACAATATACAGGATTTTTCTTCAAGGAGACTGGTGTTCGGAACCATGTGAACTTTGAGTAAACCACAGTAACTGAACTTGTCAAACCTAACCCATGAAACTTCACATTAGATACATAATGGCATTCACAGGGCATAATTTGCAGAATACCATACAAACCGTTATGTGAGCATTTTTGTTGTATATCCTATGAACCATAAGAGGGTACGTTGACCAGGCACAGTTTATGATGCGTGGAACAGCTGACTGTGATGCTACTTGTTTAAAGGAATACTTTAACATTTTTGGGGCCGTTATGTTCTGGTCAGTTGGTCGATTGTTTGGTCGTTATACTCTTGTCCGTGCAATCTCTCATTGGTTGTACAATTGCTGGTGTTACTTTAAAGAAGGCTGTGTGTACACAAAAGTGCTTCTTTATCCAGCTGAAAACACCAGTTGTTGTTCAGCTGTAAATGTTGAAGTCTGTGAAAGGAAAAAAAAAATGCTTAGTGGACACACAACACTAAAAGGAAGAGTGCACTTAGTGAACTTTGGGAGATTTAGCTAACCTAGAGATAACATGCAGAATTTTTTCCCCATCAACCAATCAGCTGGTTGAAGTGTAGGTAGAATTTCAGTTGATCAAGATTTTCTTTGGTTGATTTCAGCGCTAGACATTTTTGGAAGTACGCTTGAGCCGTTCTGCCCAGAGGTGGATCAGAAGATTGATATAACTCTCATGTCTGTGGAGCTGAGCCAAGAGGTGATTACCTTAGCTTCACAGAAAGACTGAAAGCCAAGAGAGGCCACTGGCTCTGTCAAAGAAAAAAAAAAGCCTTCCGGCACCTCCAAAGTTCATTCGTTAACAAATTGTACATTCATAAATCAGAAATATAAAAATGACCAGTCATGGTTTTACAGGAAGTGATGTGCTGGAGCTATTTCTCAGAAACCAGCAGCCAAATGCATTAAGGTTCTTCATGCTTCTTGTCTTGGTAAAAAGCTAGACTAATTGATTTCTGGCAGTAGCTTCATACTGTACTTGGTGTGCAGATGCAAGAGTGATATCAATCCTTTTCTCTAACTCCAAACAAGCATATCTCCCAAGTGTTGAACTGTTGTTTTATTTTTTTTTTTTAAGTTTGTCGCTAAACATGGTTTTGGTCCACAAACAATGCTTTAAATGCCATTGATTATATCTTAATGAAGCTTAGTGGACTGATATAATTTGCTGCTATGTAGTGGTATTTTCAAAATGGCACTAATTAGTACTCTTCATGCAAGGTAAATGCACAATAACAAACATAACAAACACAAACACAAAGAAAGATGAATATCATTGTTCGGTTTTGCCATTTTCTACAATGCACTGCACTGCCTAAGAAAAGGATTCACTAAAGCTATATTACATTGCACATAATATGTTTGCATGGCAATCAATATGCTCAGTGGATTAATGCATTCATTTAATGAGTCCCCACCTTCTGGATACAGTTAATGAACTAAAACCATTTCCATAAAATTACTATTCTTTCTTGAATTTGCATTTCCTGCCACTGGGTCCCATGTGGTAGATTTCTTCACAGCACCAAGGAATGGACAGTAAATGGATGGTAAATGGACTGCTTTTATATAGGGTTTCTATTTAAAGTGCTTTACAATCTGCCTCTCATTCAACCATTCACACACACACTGAAGCATCAACAGCACTGAGCTACAATGCAAAGCACTTGGTCCGACCAGTGGGAGCCATTTGTGGGCTTGGTGTCTTGCTCCAAGACACTTTACCACATAGATAGAAGGAGCTGCCAACTTGTTCAACCCTCTGAGCCACAGCCACCTGTGGGAAGTTTGCTTTAATTATACAACCAGTGAAGAAAAAGTGCTGCTTTTCTTGCAAAAACAGCAATAAAACATTTATTTATCACAAAGTCTAACAGTGGTTGGTAACTGTTAAGGCCCTGACACACCAAGCTGATGTTTGACGTATGGTCAACACTGGGCCATTGCTAAAGGCTTATCGCCCTAGTTGCCGCTGTGTGTCCAATACCACTGGCCGTTGTCGGCTCTGGTTGGCCCTTTTTTTCAGCCGCTTCAGCATGTTGAATCTGCGTCGGAAGTGAGGAACGTAAACAAAGAGCTAAAGTCAAGAGAGAGCAATGTTGAATACACACTTGTGATAAGGTAGGATAAGATGATACTTAATTGTCCGTTTTCACAGAAATTTGTCTTCTGTCCTCAAGCTCTCAACAATCAACAGATTAGCAAAAAAACAATGAATAACACATTAAAAATTAAAAATAGATGCATAAACATCAGGTGAGATTGTTTTTCTTTAGCCATTGAGCTCCCTTAGCAGAAAGTTGTCCTGCTGGTTTGTGCTGTTCACTGGGGCACAGTAAATAAAGTTTGATCTTTCAACATTACATTGTTGGGTTGTTAGGTTATTGTGCTAATGGGCTAACTAGTGTCATAGCGGTCTTCCAGTTTCCCTTTTTGAATGACGATTACAGAAGACCGAAATCTGCTGATATGGAGTTATTTTGTCTCACACAGGCGCAGAATGTTGGCGGTTTTTGGCGGCTGATGTGTTCAAGTGCAACTTTTTGGCTGAGACACAGTTGTCTTTCGTTGCCTCTCTTGATCACATAAAAGCTACTAGTTTTTTTTCCGTTTTCGCCAAACACAGAGAGTGTCATCAGTGTAATTTGACCTTATTGCTCATTTTTAACAAATATTAAGTTCTATTTTGGAAAGATTTCACTTTTTCATTTTTGGTTTGTATTTCCATCGCAATTTTCATTTAAAAGGAGATTAAAAAAGGTCTCAAATAGGTACAAATTTAACTTGTTTATACTTGTAGACACCCTGGAATGATTATGAAAGTATGTTTTTGAAGGAATACTTTACCATTTTGGGAAATGTGCCTAATCCTACCTCCGGCATGTCTATATGCTAAATGAAACCAGATCCAGCAGAGGATTAGTTTAACTCAGAACATAAATTACTACATGCTATAAATGCTCATATTTACATTTCTTATTGTGTATTAATTAAAAAAACAAATAAACATGCTAAATAAATTTAGAGGAGTTGGTAGACAGATACTTCAGTAATAAGGCTAACCCAAGCTAAGCTAAAATAAACCACACATGACCAAAGACCAGTGATAAACCGTGTGTGTGTGTGTGTGTGTGTGTGTGTGGGTGTGTGTGCGTGCGTGTGTGTGTGTTACCGTGTGTGTGTGCGTGCGTGTGTGTATGTTACCTGGTTAGTCTGTTCATTTCAAAGAAAGGAGTCAATGTGAGTACAAATTATGATCAATTATTTTACCCCATAATTACTTAAGTAAATATTGGACCCATTTTCCACAACTCCAAAAAATTCTTATCCAAAAATCTGCAGTTTTTCTCAAAGAAAAACACAGTTAAAACTTTGTTCAAACTTCTGTTTCTGTTTTAGCAACACACTTGAGATCTGGCAACAATTGACATGATCTCAAAATCAGATATTAAGCTAGCAAATACTAAATAAGAGGCAAAATAAGGAACAAACGTTACATTTGTATTGTATTTTGTGCTGTATTGTTTCAATCCATTCTCACATCATTCATAACACTTTAAAATGAGGTGGGGTTATGCATAGGAGAGACGCCCACGCCTAAAGAGACAGAAAGTGCATACTGGTCAATATTTCATTGGTGCAGCTTGTACTAAGTTATCTTTTGTTATAGAGTATCTTCGACATGACAACTGCTCTAAATAATGACGTCAAACGTGGCTGCGGCCTTCTTTGTTTACAGCAATTATAACCACAAATCAATTTTTGATAAGATATTGAAATTTGAAAATGCCACAATAAAGACCTTGGATTGGCCCATTATTTCAGACCAATTTAATTGAAATCTGTTGCTGTTATAGATATTCATTGTCCTTGGTAGCATCGGGTAGGTCAAAACAATCAGCACCGAATGAAAAAAAATCTTAGTCAAAAATGTATTCAGATCAGCTGCTTCCATCCTGCCATGGAAAAAGCTGACAATGATTGTGAATATGTGGATGAATATGAATGAAGTTCTCCTCTTTGCCCAGGTGAAAAGATCCACACTCTTTTTCTGCCTCTGCGTTCCTCTTTCACGCCTTCTCTCTTCCAAGCTCCACAGCCTGAGGATAAATGATTGCTCACAGCTTGTGGAGTGTGTGTCTTAGTCTCTGTGATGTGTCTGCTGCTGGTACATTGTGTTAACATCAGCACTTCTCTATATTAAATATATCTATAAACTTAGATGTCTGGCAGCCCTCATGTGACCAAGGTTCCGATTTGACTGTTTGTCGTGCTGAACTGAAGGTGGGAATTAGTTTGTTCCTGACTCACACCTGTGAGAAAGTCGACAGTGAGATTACATATCAGCAGTGAATCATCGCTAATTATGTGCTATTTATTGATCGGCCTTTATTTGTATGCACATCCGTCAGCTTAAACTGGGATGCTGTCTGGAAATTCTGCAGCAGATGTCTTTTGTGTTTCAGCTGAGGCAAAAGTGGCAGCAGACAAGGCCACAGGAAACAGTTCAGGGGGAGCATTCAAAACAGGCCGAGCCTCATTGATTTATCCTCAGACGAGTTTGTCCCTCACTTTGGGTCCAGCTTGGGACCATGACACCATAACTCAGGATCATATGGGAGTGATGTCATCGCTAATGGGCCTTGACTTAGCGAGCGTTATTGTATTAAATGGTGTGAGTGTTGTGCCCTAATGACAGTGCCACGCATTACATTAATGTTGACTTTGAAGACAACAACACATAGTAAAAGTCTGCATCAAAGTAAGGAGATAAAAGAAACATGTTGTACCAACCAACAGTGTGAATTAAAGGACAAACGAAAAGGAAGAAACATATAGAAACTCAGAAAAAGAGTATGGCTGCTGTCCTAAATGTCTAGTTTTGGGCTTGTAGCAGTAAATAGTTCATTTTAGCTAAGCAATAGCTTTTACTTCTGGCGATTACATTTAAGCTTCGAAAATCAAAACATGTAAGTGTGTTTGTTTACCACTTAACTTATTTTCTGAGATGATCCAAAATGCAATGGAAAAATCCTGTCTTTTTCCCAGCCTTTTGATAAGGCAACCAGAGAAGTTGGCCTACAGAGAAAAGTCATCTCTGGGGAACTCTATGTGTGCTTGTGACTGGAGGAGAGTATTACCCAGACTGTCCAGAAAAGGGCTGAGTTTGTGCTTATTGAACTACGGCTGTGATATTGTAAGCTTTGTTATGGATAGTTGTTAGCTGGCTCTCCGTACTGTTGTTGTTGCGCACTGTAGTAGTTAAGTGACAAGTTGATATTCTCGTAGGATTTTTGGCAGTTACCAAACAGCTCCATGTGCATTACCACCACCCGTTGGCCAGAGCCTGACTTGCATGTAGCAAACTAGAAATGCACATAATTAATTGCTAATTAAAGTGAACTAAATTTGATCTGGATTTTATCTGTTTATCTCTTGATGTTTATTGCAATATAATACTGGTGCTTTCCATACTATTTTAATAGAAAATGAAGTGGTGTTTTTCCAGGTTGTTGGAAATAAACTGTAGAATTGAGCAGTGATGGCCACCATGGCTGAACAGACAAAGATAAGAGTACAACATACAGGAGCCTAAGTAAACCTAATTAACAGAAAATCAAAGGGGAAAAGACCACAGCGCCGGACACTGTTTGACAGGTGATCTCTCAGCCGGACAGCTAACAAACAACACAGCAGTGACTGCTTATCACAAGACGACCTCAGACAACGTGCGGAGGCCTGTATGTTATTGAAGCCAAGGCAGACAATACATTGGTATGTGAAAAAATACTAAAACCATGTAGCAGAAAATAAATAGCACTTCTATCGTCGACTAAACGCCATGTGAATTTCTGCCTGCCACACATTTGTTAGTGCTGTTAAAACAAAGCAGCTGTTTGTCGATGACTTTAATGGAGCGTCCAGACAGACTGAAATGGCTTTCTGTAATGATGGTAATCATTTGTTCAGATCTTTGTATATTACCTAACAGATTTCTGCTCATCCCCCAGACCCCCCCCCCCCCCCCTTCTCTCTGCAAGGCTGATACAAGTGTAATGATGCTCTTACAGTCTCAGTGTTGCGTGTCGGCTCAGAATAACTGTGGCGCTCTAAAGTTTGCGCTGTGATATCTTGTTTTGTCAGCGTTTAAATTGGACTAATGATGTATTAGATGCCCTGAAATAACACAAAGCTACAGAATCTGTTAAAGTGGCTTCACTTACAGTTATGAAACCTTTACTTGTCCATCTTTACTGGATGTAGTGCTTGTTAAATGAGGTTTAGGTCTAGCAGTGTTTTATATGCATTTATTTTCTCTTCCCTTAACAGGATATTGAACAGGGTTTTTAATGTTTACACTGTAACAAGTCATATTTTACATATTTACTAGATATGGTTGTCTTCCAGGAAAAGGGCTCATAAAAGTGAGCACACCTGACACCGTAGAGATCCTCTGTATCATATTAGGCATCACACATGTGCTAATGCTAAAATCTACCCAATCATCTCTGTTCTCCCCAAACTCAGGCAGCAAGGTGATAGAAATGCTGAGCTCATCCGATTCTCCCCCAGACGGTTAGACACAGACCGAGACAGATACTGATTGGAAGGAGGGGATAAAGGAGGGGGATGATTGTGAACAATGCCACCGTTAATCACGGTGCCCATTACTCACACAGTCTCTTTGCCACAGGACACAACGAGTCATGTGTATCTCCTGAAACAGGCCGCGGACCCATAATGAAAGATGCAGTTCATAAAGTCAAGCTTTTTTTTGGTTCCTTTCCCTTTCTGCCACTCCGAGTCTATGTCTAGATGCACGTCTAATCTGTTGAACAGTAGGATACGGAGATTGAGGCAATAACAAGAGGAGATTGTCCTCATCGGGGCAGTGACAGCAGTCGCTACGGACAAGTTTCACACAGTTCAGACGCCTATATGCCGTGCCATTTTTGGAGTCCCAGATGAAAGCTGACGATCGTGAGTGAAATGTGGTGAAATTAAATCAGACGTGGTGGCTCCAGATTATACTGTCTACAAAGGCAGGTTGCAAGTTGCTGAACAATGATCCGATCCGTGCCAAAAATCTGAAGTTTCTTCAATATTTTGCTAACCAAATCTTGATTTATTTTCCTTCAATCTATCCCCAGCCTCTCCTGTTCACATGTCAAAGTGTCCTTGAGCAAAAATTTAAACCCCAAGTAGCCCCCATTGAATGTGCATGTAGGAGAATGTACTTAATGAATAAAATGTGAATCAAAAGACCCTGTTAACTGGTCACAATTCTCTCACACGAGCTGATAGATTGGTACAGGTGGGAAGAACACACCACACGGGGAGTTTCAGTTCTGGAAATGATCAGAAAGTGTCCAATCCCTTACTTACCTCAACTAAAGAAAGAACCAGGCCTTTATGTGAGATTATTATTGGAGACAGCACAACACATGCAAAGGTAGGCAGAGCCCGAAGCAACCGTGTATTCAAGCAGACTGTTTTTATTTATTTGATAGAAGAAAAATGCAAGAAGAAGAATGCTCACTCTAGTTATGTATGACTGTCTGGCGCTTTGTTCCAGGCTGGTAGCACCCCAAAGACATAGCCGAGATTTATTAAAAAGGAATGAGTCGAGCCTACGCTTTTCTTTATTTTGCCTAATATAAGAGACACGCCTTTATTTACACATCTTTATTCACAATTTTCTCTGTCTTGCGGTTTATTATTTTACTGAGAAGAGTCTTTGTTTTTCTGATCTTCTGCAGCTTGCTGTATTAATTTGCTGTTCCTGCAGTTAATACAAATTCAACACTTCCTTCGTGTTTACCTGCTGTCATGGTAAATTTAGCATAATCCACATTTTCACAGCTTTAATTCCACCGGCACAACAACATATTCATTCCAAACACACCACATTCTTGCTCTGACTTTTTCTTTTAAGCAGAAACACTCAAACTCCAATCTTGCATGTTGGTGTCAGTTTGATCGGCTGTGTAAATATGTCTGTCTGTCTCCACTGAGCCCAATTGCCTGAGCTTAAGCAGAGAGCAGTAATTTCCCCTCTCTTAGGGGGAAATTGCAGGGCTTTGCATCCCACTGACGTCAGAGAGCGATATGATTCCTTTGACGTCAGAGTGTGGGCTCAGGGCGTCATTTTTTGAAAGAATTGTCTGTGAGATTGAAAGCAGCAGCAGCCCCTGTGGTTCTGTCTAACACAGCTGCAGATAGTGCAGCTGTGTCCAGACCGCTTCCATCAAGGTCATGAATATACAATCATTCATTTTGTTCTTCACATGCTTATTGTAGCATCACGAGTCCAATGATCTCAAATGTTCTATCATTTTCAAATATTAAAAAATTATTGCTTTTAGTGCAATTACTAGAGCATTAGTGGGAGCCAAGTATGATATTTGCAGTCTAACAAGACAAAGTGACTACAGTATAATTGTGATAAAGTGCACTGATATTATTAGTATCATCATCATCACACACACACGGTCTGTATACATGTGTATTAATACCGGTGAGGGTAGAGAAAATACTGTCAGTGAAATGCAATATGGGTTTACCTCACATTTATTCATTTGTGGTGGCCTGGTACAATGAAGCATCTGCTGCCACGAATATATTTTCTATTTTTGGAGTTGGACCGTTCATCAGGAGCTTTGTTAAAATATATACTGTTTGCTTATGCATCGTACCTCTCGTTGCAGAATATATTATGGGCACAGATGGAGCAGCAGAAACTGAAACTTAGCTGTTCGGTCTGCTGGGTCTAAAAGTTTGCATTCACTCACAGTAGCTGCTCCTCTCATCCACTGATTTGATCTGATCAGCTGGGAATGGATTGACAGATCAATTATCCATTCTGTGAGTCACAAACTGCTGCTGAGGAAAAAAAGAACTCATGGAGAACTCTGCCCGCTCTGTGTTCACAGACCTGCAAAAAAAGGGAGACATAGAATGATACAAAGGGACGCACATGCATTTAAAGTAAAAAAAGAAAAAGTACTTACAATTACTTAAAAAAAAAAGATCAAAATGACAATTAGTGAAACAAAATTATGCAGGAAATGTCAGCTATAGTTTTTGATGAAAGAAAAATAGGGCAGGGCTGGCTGAAGGGTGTTCAATTAAAGTAAAGAAGCCATGGTAAAATTAAGATTTTCTTTTCTCTTGTGTGGACCCATACTGTTTGTAGTTTCAGCAGTTAAGTATGCCAGAAATGGCAACAAAGTTTTTTTTAACCACTTGAATCACTACGCTAATATGGATGTGGTGGATTGACCAGCAAACTACAACAATATATAGTTTAACTACAAGTTTAATTACATGTAGTTCACTACAAAATTAAATGTGAATTCATCTTTTTCAAATGATATGTTTCACTTTGACAAGTACAAAGGATTTGAGTATGAGCAATATCTGATGAGTTTGGTAATCTCAGTGCTAGCAAACCCCTAACAGACATTATAGCTTAATGAGCTAATAGCCATTGCGACATTTGTAGCATTTGAGCACATAAACATTCCTCACACAAAGGCTTAAAAAACAGCACCCTACAATCTCTTTTGATACTAACCCATGCTGTTTCTGCTTGTGGAGAATTCCAAACTCCGACAGGCCTACTGTGCTCAGTTGCAGTTGCTATGAAATGATTGGACAATCGCTGTTCAGGGGTGATGTCTAACAAGTGGTCATTTTAGTGCACTCTACATATCACAGCCATAGATTGCCAAAATAAAGATCCAATCTAAAACCCATTTGACACAGTTGAGCACAACAAACAATTAGAAATATTAATATACAATACAATATAATTTAACAACAATAACCTTTGATTATTTTTAAACAAAAGTTTTAAGCCTGGACCTGTTTGCTGGGGATGATCAAGTAATTGTGAGGAACATGGCTCTTCTGGGGAGTGTGGGAAACGTAAGAATAACTAACTAACAAAAGACAGATGAGAGAAAGTGAAAACATTAAAGAGTAATTGAAACAATTCATCACACAGTAACAATCATAAAATTGTTGATGTCTGACAATGGGAGACTGCTGAATACCCTGATAGCTGTTGTTTAACCCTCTGGTGTCACTATGGACAAAAATGTCCATAGTGACACCAGAGGGTTAATGATACTGTTGTCTCTGCACCCTTTTTGCTGACTGTGTGATACTGTGTGATGTCTTTCAGATGGGATCAGTGTGACGGGCCTGCCCATCTCCAGTCCGCTGCGCCAAGTCCTCAAACCCAGGGCCGAGACCAAGACTGTTGGCAGTGAGTCTGGCAAGGCAGAGTACTGCCACATTAAGGTAAAGTTTATAACTCTATTGTTTTGCTCAGTCATTGATTAAGATGCAAGCAGTTGGAGTTTTTGTTTTTGTTTTTCCTGGCTTGCACCAAAGTTTCTCACTGCAGCTTTTCTGCAGGTAATGAATATCTCAGCAGGCTTGGGCAGTTTGGTATGTAATACTTCATACCTTCATTACTTCCTGAAATTTCACCGGGGTATTCAGTATATGACGGTGTAAATGTGCGGCACTAACACCCCCAGGCGGAGAGTGCACTACTTTCTTTCAGTTTTTCAGACTAATAAATACACATTAGAAACCCACAAAATGTGAAGAAAAGTAAGTAATATTCTCACACCTATTTCAACAGTAAACAGAGAAATACAGCTGTAGACCTTTTTAATTCAAGTTTCTCTTGATCATGGCAGACTGATGAGGCTTAAACTCATAAAACACACTGCTTTCAAACTTTTGTAGCTGTCTGGCAAAAGGTTGAGTGGGGTTAAATGTTTTTGCCTATTGTTTACCTTTTTTTCTTTTTAAGCAGAAAAATACAAGCTTACACCATCCAAGTCTGCCTCTTTTACAGAGCTAACACTAACGTTAACTTTATTGCCTTGTCTTATCGTAAAACACACTTTGTTCGAACTTAACAGAAACAAAATAAACAATGAACAATCAACAATCACCAGCTCCAGTTTGGTCAAAATAAATCCTTAATTCACCAAGTTAGATGTAAAAAAACATTTTGTTATTCCCGGTCTCTCCCTGCCTGCTGGCTGCCAGCTGTTTACAATTCTGTAACTTCTCCCTCGACCACTAGGTGTCAGCTTAGCCGCATGTTCCACGAGCAGAGACCGGAGACTGAGCTCTGGTGGTGCATGCTGTGCACTACATACAATGAGTTTAAAAGAAAGAGGAGCAGTTGTATTTATGATGGTGTTAAAAAAAACATACCTTCTGTTTTTTTTTTAAATACCCTGTTATACCATAATACCGTGATACTGCCCGAGCAGGTTGGGATATTTAACCCCCTCACTTTCTCTTTCTCTTTCTCTTTCTCGCTCTCTTTCTCTTATCAACAAGCACACTGTGTACAGGCCATGCACATCTTCTCAAAAAGTTAAAACCATAGAATCAGGTACCACCAAACTTCTGCTTTTGCTACAGAAAGTGTTTATTTGGCTGGTTTCTCACCTTGGCTACAGATGCACTCTGCTCTTTGAATCAGGACTCAGAGCTCCACCATAGGCATAGAAATGAGAAACAAAAGTGTTTGTGTGAAACCGCAAAGAAAGCAAAGGGGAAAACAAAAAATGTGTGACAGGGAAGGGAAAAAGGCGAGAGAATGCAGTAGATTGAGCTGATCAGCAGGGGAGAAGGGTTTGTTGAGGACTGGAAATGGGTGGGCTGACAGAGTCTACCTGCTGAGGGTCATCCGGAGCACAGCAGCCACACCAACTGGGAGTGAGGTGGCTGCATTTTCTTACCTTTAAAACAAAAAAAACAGAGGTACCCCTTTCTCTCCTTTGTGAATCATCAGGAGAGAAAACAGCATTGATGTGTAGCGTTCTGATGTGCTGCCAGACAAAGCAAACTTTTGTGACTTTCTTTAGAGGAGTTTGACAGGATGATGACTAATGGTAGAGAGAATACAGGAGGATCTTAGCTGTTCGTGGTCAAAGAAGGCTGAGTCAGTGACAGGTTTTTACCATTTCACATTGGTTATGCATATTATATACAACATAATATTTATATATTTTATATAAAACATAAAATATATAAATATTATTTAAGTTAAGCTTCCAATAAAATATGAATAACATTTGACTAAAATTAAATGGTAGGTGGACCTGCGCTTTTGTAGTCATTTGCTCATTTTCACACTGTGAATCACATTCACCGATTCACACACACATTTATACACTGATGGCCGAGGCTACCATACAAGGTGCCACCTGCTACCCAGTTTTTAACCATTCATACACACTCAAACACCTTCCAGTTATAGGATGACCCGCTCTAGCACCTGAACCACAGCTGCCATGAATGAAATCATAAAAACACAATTTATTCTACTTTAAAAAAAAAAAACCCAAAAAGAGTTTTTTTCATTTTGTCTGTAATACCACCTCATGCAAGTGTAAAAACGTTTTTGCGATAAATGAGAGTTGTTTTTTTTATATTGATGTGTTTCCATTAGGTGTATTTTATATTCGTAATTTCCATTTGCGCAATTTGAGGGTTAATAGAAACCTGCCCAGTGTGAGACTGAGATCTATGAATGGGATAAAGTATTAGTTTGCATCTCTACTATACTGCCAAATTCTCCTCATGCAGCACACCAATACTGCAGGTAAAAAGCCATTCTTTCCCCTTTGGATTTATTGCATAACCTGTTGGATATCCAATACGTTTGCAGTATGATGGGGGAAAAAAAGAGCCAGCCATTGTTAAAGGCAAGCTGGGCATTTTGATCAGTGGTTCGGCTTATTAGAGGCAGCGTTTGAATGGCAGCTCTGACTTTCAGAGCAGTATATATGGTGCTGAAACCACGGTTAAAGTAAAGCCAATTACACAAGGACTCTCGTCCTGCCAGCAGTCTGCTCAAAAACACGTTGTGAGGATATGAGCGCCTTCTCCTTTGATTTTGTAGATGTGCTGTCGGACATACAGTAGACACCAGGGTGATTCATTTCACTGCATGCTACAACAAAAGCCTGAGCACTGATTTGCCTGTACAGTGTAGTAAATGTATTCTGGGTTTCCAGCTGCATGACTCATACTTGTTAGGGGCTGTATTGTTCTCAGCAGTTTGTCTCAAACCCACAGCAACCAGTTGACGCATGGTGACGTAGAAAGGGGGACAATGTACAATGATATTTAACCCTTTAAAACCTGAGCAAATTGACTTGATTTCTCACAAAAAAAACACGGAATAAAGAAATGGGTAACTGAAAAAGAAATGGCCCAAAAATTAGTAAAAATCTACAAGAAAATTACATAAACAAAAAATCTACAAAGAACAAAAACAGGCAATAACCTGGAAAAGTGGTTAATAATAATAATTCTGTAACTTAATTTTAAATATATAATTATTATGATTATAAATTAGTTTCTTGTTTTTTTTTCCCTAGTTATTTGGTAATTTTTCAAATGATTCTGTCTTTTTAAAGCTATTTTAGAGATATTTAATTCCATTTTACAATGTTTTTGACAGAAATCAAACCAATATGCTCACGTTTCAAAGGTTAACATAATTATGAGCGTCTTAACACAGCATGTCGATCCAGGTTTCAAAGGGTTAAAGTAAATCATAAGTTATGCAATGCACTTAGTTTGATGATGTTTGCTTAAGAAATAAAAACTTACAATAAAAGAGTAAAGAGATAAGATATAAAAGGTAAAAAAATAAATAAATAAAAAACTAAGAATCACCATTAATATCAAATAACAAAAGTGACAAAAATCACAGCAGCTAGGAAAGCAAAAACTAGAAGTTAGTATAAACCTGAATCTTCTAAGCAGAATCAGTGGCTTGATGTCATACAGAAAGTATGGACTACAGGAAGAGCGTTTATTGTGTTAGGTTTGAGGGAAGATTTGTTTGCAAAGAAGTGGATACTCTACCTCGATAAAATACAAGGACAATGGCTCAAATCTTGTGTTAATCTCTAATGCAGCTTTTTTTATTATCTCTCCCACCAGCTCTGTTTTTGTCTTTTTCCCTTTTCTGTTCTTTTTCTCTTAGCTTAAATGGTTTACAATCCGGTCAACATTTGTAGCTTGACATATGTATGTGTAAATAAAATGAAAACTAAAATATATTTTTTAAAAGAAGACAAGATTTTTTTGTGTTTTTTTAAATGATGATTTTTCAAAATAAACAGTACATTGTACAAGTAGGTTAAGAACACAGAAAAGTGATCAATTCAGTAAGATGTCTGAAACAACTTCGAGTACACAATAAGAAATTAATAATTAAAAAAAAACCAAACCAACAACATAAAACAAAAACAATAATACAAATAACATAAATTGCACAAGGTAGATTTAAACCAATACAAATACACCTTATTTCTTTTATTTGTTTATTTGTTTTCCAATTATTTGAAAGGTCTTTATAGTGTTTTTGTTTGTTTTTATCCTAGAAATAGAATCAGATATATTGTAATTTAATATGAAACAAATAGATATTGGGCATAATTTGAAGCACTTCAGCTTTGTGAATGTGATATTTGATAGGACACATTTGAGAACATCGTCAGTAGGTGCAGACAAGAGGTGCAAAGATCAGAAGATCATTTAAAGTTATACAAAATCCATTGTAAAAATATAAAATATATAAATAGTGTAAAATTTGCAGTCATTAGTGAGTAAAGTAGACAGTGTAAAAAAAAAAGGAACGTTTTTAGCTTTGACAGAAGTGGTCGGAGTCGAGGCTAACATCATCTGGGAACTTATTCCAGAGGTGATTTTACAGAATCATCCAATATTGACACTCATGTTTCTTGGCTGGTTGTCTCTTGAAGGCTGATTAGTCCGTTCCAGCAACACTTCTCTTCCATATTTCTTCGTTATCTCACCTGTCTTTGTCTTCTCCTCCTGTGTTGATAGAGTCGCATTTATGGCAAAAGCGACTTCATCCTCAGACAGTTTCCTAACAAGCCTTCTTCCTGATTCAATTTATAACAGGAAGTGCCTTCTCCCAGTCCTCTTACTGCTACATTTTTCTGCTGTTTCTCTGCATATGTTACAGTGCTTATAGGCCTAGTGCTATATGGACGTTTATTTGTTAGTGTGTGCGTGAGAAAATGAGAGAGAGTGTGTATTAGCTGCTAATAAATGAATTTGGCCGGGAGGATGAATGGACAGATGAACAGGAAATTGAAAACCTGCTAGCCAACCTGGCAGGGTGTTTCCTGCATATCTGAATCTTACACTGGCCAATCAAGTTAGAATTTGGCCATTTTTTTTGACTGCCTGTGTAATTTTTTTTCCCATGTTTTGTGTATGTGATCTCCTCTTTTGACGCTGGCATGTCAAGCTCGCAGACTATGAGTGCGATCAATCACGTCTGATCTGTAATCAGCACGGGAGGATTCAACATGTTTATCTCCCTGACCTTTCACGGCTCAATCTTACCCGTTTTTTTTCCCCCTCCCACCAAATTTTGAACACCCTGCAGGCATGAGAAATGTGTGCACTGTCAGGGTGAGATGGATCCAGCGCAGGTGAAAGAGGTCCGGCCGCTCGGACGTGTCGGTTTTGCTGATTATTTACACATTTTCAATGACTCAACCCCTCGAGGAGAGTTAGGGCACTTTCAGAAATTCTTTGACACTGTCGTTTTAGTCCTTTCACCTCATCACCGTGGCTTTGTGCCTCATTCCACCTGCCCTACCTTAGCAGGATCGCGCCACCTCTTCAAGCTCTGCTGTGGTTTGACTGTGTGCAGAAAAGTCTAGTCCCCATTGGTGTATCTGTGCACGTAACTGAGACTGCAGCAGATGCAGAGTTTTACGGGGATTTGGACCCCCCAACTCCATCTGCTGGGGATTTATGTGAGGGCTGACATGAGTGACAGGCTGCGAGTAAGAGAATAAAATAAGGGGGCATACAGTTATCCTACCTCTGTGATTGCCCATGAGTCACTGTAATACTGGCTGGCGTGCACTCCACAGCCTTCCCGTGAACCTATCTTCACCAGACAGATGTCATCGAGGGCATTTCAAGCCATGATACAGGAAGCATCAGGCCCCCTCAGACACGGCCAGCGATTATCTTCATAACGCCAAATGTCTAGTCTGCTGCAAAGCTGCATCCAGTGCAATTTTGCCTCCCTCTTCATAACGCTATGTTATTGTAAAATAGAAATCGAATAGAGATGTAGCGTGTGTGTTCCTCTGACGCTTGGGGTGCAAACAGTGCTAGAGAGAGCAGGCTGTTAGCAGGCTTCCTCCTGCCAGCATCAGCGCTTTCGGAGTGCACAATTTTCTATATGACGTGCACCTCTTAACCCAGCCAAATATGAAATGAAATAGTCCCATTTCAGGTGGTCATTGGTGAGATATTACCCGAGTGGACACTGCAGTAATATCTCTGACAGTGGCTCTCAGAGTGGCTTTCAGAGACACTCAGAGGTCCTTCCAGTTGGTCCTATCGGACCCTTGGAAAATTAACAAATAGTTGCAAATATTTTTTTTGCTTTATTTCTGTTTTATATAATTGGAAATTGTATATTTTTGCGCTGTTGATCGGACAAATCAAGTCATGTGAAGCCTGCTTTGGCTTCGGCAAAATGTGATGGACATATGATTTATTTTTAAATTTTTTTTTTTTACATTTAACCCTGAGGATTTTACACACTTTTCATTCCCCACTTTTTGATCATTTTGTCTGTGTTCTTGCACATGGCATAAAATTTGGCATAATTGTGTGTATTTGTTTAATCTTTGAATTTCTAGCTCAGCTTCTTCAATAAGTCTGTGGAATAAACTGTGGAAGCAAAATTGTAACATTCACATTGTTAAGTGCAAAAAATGAGCCATTGAAATCCATTCAAACTGCAAATTTTGATCTCACAGAATGAAACAATACAACTTATCTGCTACATAACATAGCAGTAAACGTAGTAAAGTAAGATATTTGTGATTTATAGAAACGTACATCTCTTTCAGACAACTGGTTTGTTAGATGAGAAAAGTTCTCTTTTTTTGCTGTTATAATTCAACAATAACTATGACCATCATTAACAACATTATTGGCTCAAAAACTAGAGACAACAACATCAGCATTAGGGGGCAGTGCCCTTTCAGTCATTATAAAGCATGTTCACAATAAAACAAAACATTTTTCATATCTTGGGGAAGGGAAGGAAACCAGGGAGGGGGTTGAGGAGAGCAGTTTGCAACAAGATGCTCAAACAATCTGGCAAAGTTTGGTGATAAAAAAAAAAAAATTGTGGATTGTCAACTTGAGCCACAAGGTTAACATTAAAAAGTCATTTCATCCATAAAAATATTGATCCAGTGCAGCTTTAGATAATCAATCATAAATGATTCAGGTGGTGATTTAAGCAGCTCCCCTTTGAAAATCTCGTTAGAAAGGATTTATCTTTGATGTTTTGTTCAAGCCACCATGGGATTAAAAAGAAAAAAAAAAAAAGGTAAACCGAGCCAAATTTGATTCTCTCTTGTTACCTTTGTGTCGGATTAACACAACGCTAAGTTGCTGTGGCGTCATTTGAAAAAAAAAAAAAGGTTTTATTTGTTTTTAGATTGGCGGTAAACAGAAGTCGCTGCATATATGTCAACATATTAATCTTAAACACGCCGGCGAGGAGATTAGATCACACTTTGGAAAAAAGCCGATGTAAGCATTTCCTTCAGATAAGAAGAGCGTCTGTGGTTGTGTGCAGTGAGAAAGAAACCTGGCCTGGAGACAAGACATACTGCCACACACACACACACACACACACACACACAGTGTCGGGGAGGAGTGTGTGGGGTGCAGTTGGGGGGTTGTTGGGGTGGGCAGAGCTTCTTCAGGGCTAATCAAATCCAGTGGAGACAGAGGCAGCGTCGGCTGCCTGCCAGCCAGCCTGCCTGCTTGCTATTTTTAGAAGCCCAGCCCGGCCGATGGCAGTTCAGCTCTCTTCACAGATACAGATCCCAGCTCGTGATACAGATATTTATAACTGCCACAGCTGTCTGCCCAAGTGTGAAACTCCAGCTGAACAACCAAATGATTTTCTTTTTCTTGGCTCAGGATTAAAGCGGCTCCTTCTTTTGGCTTTTTCAGCAACAACTTTAAGTTCCATTTTGATGTCATTTTGAATGAGTATTGTCTTTCATTGATTGGCTGCTGATACAATAGCCATGGGAGAACAGCAGGGTTTGCAGGTTTCTGCATCATTCCTGAATCCCAGTCATTTCTGCACTAAAATGATGTCAGCGGTTGATGGTGCAACCCCATTTTTTCATCTCGCCATCCGTCTCTCTATCAGCAGTGGACATCCACAGTGACAAGTGATGAACTGATATCAGGTGTCAGCACGTTTACTGTGGTCATCATTTTGAAATAACAGAGATAGGAGTGATATTGAAGAGGAGCTCTGTGTGTGTTTACGTGTTCAAGAGGAGGAGATGGAGAAATCCGCATTGAGATGCAAATCTTTTAATACCTGCCACAAGTATCTTTGAGATAATATCAGCTTTTACGGTGCCTGTTCAAGGAGGTAATATTGCGTTGTCGTGCCGACCCACTGTTCTGTATAAAAGGTACAATTGTGGAATGGGAGGGCAGAGAAGTCCCGCCTCTCGCTGTTATGACGATGTGTTATGCGCGCGACCCACCACCTGAGATTTGAAAAGCAGCAGTTAGCAGCTAACTCAAAGAAGAACAGCAAAAATGCCCGTAAATTGGCAAAACAATGAAATTGGGGGGCTCCTTAGTCTTTGAGGAAGACGAGGTCAGCTGGCATATAACAGAGACAGTAAATCATTGTTTCTGGCATGTTATACTATTGTTAGTGTTATGAAGTGCTGCCGACACTTACGTATGTATATGTCACACGTAGGACTGGTGTGATTCATCGATCACACGGAGATGCCTCGCCAGAGAAGTGTACAGTACAGCGTGCCTGTCGGGCACTCCTCTCTTGCTCCTGCATGATGTGTTTTTCTGGCGGTTTTGGGTGCACTTAAAAGTTTAAATATTTTCAAATTTTTTAGTTCAAGGCACGGAGTCGCACCGCTTGTCAGTGTAACTTTTGGCCTCGTGCACGCAGCCCCGCTCCACAGGTGCTCCCAGCTGTTTTTTAGATGCACTTCCAAGGTGTTTTTGGAGCGGTCACGCGCAGCGGGATGCATGATCACCCACTAAGGCTGTGGCTAAACTGGCTTATCACAGGAATTCTGCTGCTATGCACACACACCTGAAGTAAAAGCGTCCCTGAGCGCTTTGTCAAGATGGCAGCAAAACAGCAATGTTTTATATTTCCTGTTTACCTTAACCGTCATGCATAAGTGAGAGAACAGCTTTAACTAATGTTACAGACTGTTGTTACAGTCTGTGAATCATTTCAGCTTTCTTTCTTTCCACACACTGATGCAAAAATATGTTTATCCTATCAGCTATTGTATTACCTGCATATTATTCCAGGGATTAAATAAATCCATGTGATAACCACTTAGGTTCTGAGTCAAGTACTTAAGAAAAGATAAGCTACTGATTCTCCAGTTGAGGGAAATGGTTGCTTTTATAGTAATTAAGTCGATGTATGTGTCACTGCAATGCTTTTGAGCCCGAGTATTTTGTGATTTTCTGCTCCAGAATTTTTCAGAAAAATATTATAATGTTATTATTATTATTATAAAATGAATAAAATATTTAAAGATTAGTGAGACATGGGTTTGGTATTTATTTGGGGGTAAATTAGTTGGTATATTAATCGAGCAATAAAAAGTAATCTTTAGAGTAATCAATAAATTAGTGGTTAGATAAGTTAACTTATCGAAAAAATAATTGTTAGATTAATCGAGAAAAAAAATCAATAAGTTCAGCCCTAATCACACCAGAGGCAGACACTGTTTTGGTAAACGTCACACCTTTTTTCTTCCATGGTGCCGGCATGCTATCTTAAATTAGAGTGGAATAACGCTGCTCTTGTTTGGTTCTGTATTAAAATGCAAAGATGGCATAAACAAGGGACTTCACAGCTGCCCTGTAGCGCCATCATAGTTTTAACAGGTCTTTTGAGTATTTGGAATTGTACATGGCTCCTAAATCTAGGTTCTAGGAAGAGCTTCAGAGATTTCTTTTAAAATACTGAATTGATTTACCAATCTCAAAATTACCACCAGAAAAATTGAAAATTATAAAGTGGCAAGACACAAAAAAAGGGATTAAATTACAGCGCACAAGTTAAAAAGCTGATAGGATCACATTTCACTGCCGTTGTACCTTGTTAAATTCCATACGACAATAAAATGATTGAAATGATTGATTGACATGATTGATTGATATTGAAGCTGCAACTGATGCTATGGGTGGGGAGACAATGGGACAGAATATCCCATCCATCCTCTAGGGATCACGGTTTTGCATGCTGCTATCTGTCAATCTGTATGTCTAATTTTAGATTTTGGCGTCAGGTCTTGGAAAGTTTTCCTTTTCATAGTGTGTGTGTTAGCCTAGAGGTGGCTTCAGAGAGGAGTTGTGGATTGGGAGATAATTAAAGACTAATCAAAAGGCATAATCATCATCAGAGACACACACACACACACACACAGAAAACCAACACGCCCAGCACAGCTACAGTTACCGGCTGTTTGCCAACATTTTTTATTCCTACAAGCCGTTTAATCTCTCGAGTGCTTAATTTACCTGGCCGCAATGCACGGCACTCACTGATTGGAGCTTGAAACCACAGCTGCAAACCACAGCTGTGCCCTCTCCCGACTTCACTCTATCTGTATATGGATGCATGTTGTTTTCAGGCTACAACATGAAGCATATCCCTCATGCTGCTGTGATAGATGACAGGGGGAAACATCAGTGACGAGGAAGAAGAAGACGGATGGGGTTTTAGGGTGGGGGATGTGTCACTGTGGAGCTCATTTTGGTATCCACGGGGATTTGCAGTTTTTTCTTTTTTTTTTTGCAGCTTGCATGTGAGTCACATATGAGAAGACGCTCGTTTCATTCTGTCTCCGCAGACATCTGCTTCCATACCTCGTCCTATCGCTCACCTACAGAGATGCTGCGAGCCCCGCTGCTGGCTCTTCCATACTCGGGGGTAGTAGTCGGATAAGCCCAAATGTAATTACCTGCTCCATTCTTTCTCAAGCAGGGTTTTCATGACATTCATGATAATACAGTGTTTAATTCTTCCTGCAGAACTCACTCAAATGTTGCATGATGTGATTTGCATGCGAGGCTTTTATTTTGCTTGTGATTATTTGCCTCGAGATTAGCATTTCCTGTCGGTGCTGGGTATCATCAAATTAAACTCTCGTATGACGACTGTTAATATTTGAGCAAATTGTGAAAGGGTGTGCTTGATTTCCTGTGAGAGTCAGCAAACCTGCAGGCCCGCCTTGCAGTCATAGTGTTGGCAGCAAGTCAGCATGCGGCTCTAAAGCTAATTTTTCGGCTGTACTTGCAACAGGCGGGGGGGGCACCTCATCCTGGCAGCGACAGTCCCCTTATTTAGCTTTTAGCTCCTGGATGTACTCATCTATAAAAGACAGAGAAGACAAGTCAGCGCCGTTCGTCTTGTCCCTGATGACCTGTCACCGCTCCGTCAGCGCTAACGCTGTGATGTGGCTCCGCAGGCCTCCTCTCTCTAACTGATGGCCAAATGATCTGGTCCATTAAGACCCTAACCCCGGGGATAAGCGAGTTTTGTATTCGTCTTCCTAATTACTGCTCATGTAAAATACACAGCTCTGTCTGGGCTCCCAGGCAGCTTTTTATGAGCTGCGGCGAGACAGGCCAATCGGGAGAGCAACAGTTGGTTTGCCTCGTGGCTCTTTAGACTTCAGTGAGATCTCTTCAGAGGGCTGTCCTTGTTCAAAGAAAGTACTGAAATATAAACTTTGGCTTTTGAATTATTGTGTATGTATTATATAATGCAATGGGTGTTAATATTTTATCATCTCACTGAAATGTATAGTGGGGTTAAATTTTTCAAGGAAATCGATTTTTATAGATTATGTTGCAGGTGGAAAATGGCAATTCCTTTCAATGAAAGTGTATTTATAAAGTCTAATATCCCACATCATTATTTGCCTCAGAGGTCTTTACAACATACCTCTGTCTATGGACACAGTGGATGAGGAAAAAATCCCTAAAAAACATTTAACAGAGGCAAAACATGTCTGAAGCCTCAAAAGAAAAGAAAAAGCAACTTAGAAGGGATCCTTCTCCTAGGATGGAAGGATGTGCAATAAATATAGTATGTAGTATATGGAACAGATTGACATAATAAAATTACACTATGATAAAATTATATTAATATATATTAATATATGATAATATATGTATTTGACATTAATACGCATAAGTGTATAATAATAGCAGAAGTATGACTTATAAATAATACTAATTGTAGCAGTAGTAGAAGATATAAGGCAGGACCACAGAAGCAGCCCAACCATGACCCATGATCCAGATGAACTTCGATCTAGGGGGTTCGCAAGACGAGCAAAAAAAAAACCCCTCTTGTCCAGAAGCCAAGTTAGTGATATGCAATAATAAGACATCAATTTTTGCCAATGGAAACAGAGAGAGAAGGAGACAGGAGCTCAGTGTATCAGAGAAAGTCCCCCGGTAGACCAGGCCTATATAATCCTCACTAGGGGCTGGTCCAAGGCAAGCCTAAGCCAGCCCTATCTAAAAGCTTTATTAAAGAAGAAAATCTTAAGTCTACTATTAAATATGGAGATGATGTCTGCCTCCCAGACCAAAACTGTAAGTCACTGATAGATGACATCATTTATAAGGGTTGGTATTACAAGTTACAAAATAATGCCTTACAGTAATAATTTTTGCAATAGAGTGGTGAAGGGAGGACGCAGTTTTGTAGGCCAACCAGGAAGTAAGCTTCGCACTGGTTCCCTAGTCAAAAACCTTATGGGAATTTTTTATGGGATTTTTGGTTATCGCCAAAAATAAGCTCTATGGCGAACACAACTTTATGAGACTTACAAGTTTTGTTCAGCATGATAATCTTCACAGATGAACACCACTTTTGTGTGTTTTGAAGCTTACATGAAATCGCCAGAAGCAAAAAGCTATTGTTAGGCTATACAAGAACTACCTCGTGCTTGCACTTATTAAACGTCACCACTACAAACATTGTAAAAACACGTTAAAACACGATCAAAAAATAGTATAAACAGATAAATCTACAAGTGCGACTCTGTAAAGCTGTAAAGGCGGACAAGTGGGTTTAATGAGTTTCTGTGTCCTCTGTGATGACACTAAACGTCCCCGACGAACACTGTGGTCCCATTTAGCCATTTGTTAGCAACCACCTTTTTTAAGACGAGTGACCTTAAAAGTTCAAAAATTGGGTATGAGCGGACTTATTTTATGTTGCAGAACAAAACGTCTCAGTATCTTTAGTCTGTGTTAACCACAGACCTTATTTAAGGCATTTTACTGAAAACCCAATCAAAAAACCCATAGACTTTAAGACAAGGGAACCGGGAGTGCTAAGAGGCTAACGGACTTCCACCTTTTAGAACTCATTACTTCACCACCCTATAACAAGTGATATAACGTGTTACTAATATGAATTTGAGTAATATTATTACATTTTCTACATTAAAGTAAGACCTTACCATCCAAAATAGACTGTTTTTATTTTTTCATTCATCCACACTGTGCCACTTCCACCAGTTCACCACCAAATAAAACCAACACCCAAACAGTTCTATTTTTGTGTATTTTTATGTCAAGGCTACATTATATAAAGGCTGCAGTGAACAGCAGGTGGGTGATATAACGTATCACTGCGCCGAAGGAAGCGAGTCTACTGCTAACTCGCCTTGTACCACTGAGCAAGCTAACTCTTCTCGTCAGCTGACGAGGTCGCCTTTAATCTTTACATCTCGCGCTGTCATGACCATGAGTCTCTCATCTTTAAGTAGATGCACGCTTCTTCTGCGCCGTGATATAGTTGGCGGTTTTTGCTCAGCGGTTAATAGTTTCTACATGAAACTGCTCACAACAAGGTCTGTGGATTATCTTGAGTAACTTGAGTAAAGACATTGCTGCTGAGATTTTGAAATATATTTTTTGGTGCTTTGAGCACCACAAGCCGAGTGCTATGTAGTTCTCTTATATTGGAGAGAAGACAGACATCTCTATGGCTGATACCTCCAACGCTCAGCAACTCATAACAAAAGGTCCTAGATAGATAAAAAGCACTAAAGCTAAGAGGAAATATTTGTCTTTTTGGTTTTGGTTTAACTGTCCCTTTAAACCTATAACAGTTCAAATTTGGCTCATATCTGCTTTTTTTCTGAAACACAACAGCTCTATTCTTTAAATTTTAGGTCAGAAGTTAAAATGTACTTTATAAATTGGAAAAATAAACTCCCACAGTGATTAGAGATAGTTTCCAGTCTCTCTGCTTGAAAGACTAAATGTTCACTATACAGGTCCAAAAATAACTCAGAACAACAACCTACAAAGATCAAATAAATGAGCCGTAGTGTAAAATTCAGTCCCACCCCCAGAAGGTCAGAAAGTTCTGTTTGTCGGCTTCTGCATTTGTGTGTGTGTGTGTGTTTTGTTTTTTTCCTGGAACTGCTGGTGTATGCAAGCCCAGCGGGTGAAATTAGTAGAGAATCAAGCATTTCATCATGCTTACTGGACTTGAATCCATGTGTGAAATCCAGCGAGCGGGGCCAAGTGTGGCTCCATATGCTGCCGCGCATGATGGCTGAACCGGTGTCGATCAGATCACCTTCAGCTGCACAGCAGTCACCCTGAGCAGGGCGTTTATATGCCAGCACGTTTCAGCCATCCAAGTATACCTGCTTTTTCATCTGACAGGTCATTGTTGTATATATGTGTGTGTGTGTGTGTGTGTGTGTGTGTGTACATCTAAGTTTAAAGATGTGTGTGTTTGCATTTCTGCTAATGCATCCCGATGTAATTTATCATTTTTTTCCAGGCTTTGGAGCCTCTAGCTTTAAGCTCTACTAGTCCCATCTTTGAAGCTGACTTCACATCTCCATGGTTGACTGGATGTTGATGTACTATAAGAGCAGCAGTAGGGGGCCAGGGGTGATGTGCGGCGTCTTCCTGTAGTCGCTCCAGCTGGTAAATGGTGTGACACCTGCACAGCACCACAGTGGTTACATGAAAGAGCAGCCGTTTCGTGTCGGAGGCACCCGTGGGTGCCCTGTCTACCTCTGATCACACATGAACAGAGAACGCCACGTGTGTGTCTGTCCGTGTGTGTGTGTGTGCGCGCGCGCGTGCAGTAGCCAGTTTTCATCTCGGACAGATGCCGCTCTCCTTTGACAAAATGTAGTGCAGTCATTCATCCACTTCCCTTCCCCTTCATGACTCACAACGTCTAATCAGATTGAACCACATGTAAGTGAATTAGTCAACACTCAGAAAAGAAATCAGATTATTCTGGATCAGATGGTGCTTTTATTGTGACGATTCACAGGAGGTGTTTATATGCGCCGAGCAGACACACCTGGGTTTCCATTACATGTGTCACCACCTGCCTCACCAACCATGCACAAGGCATGTACGTAGTGTACATTCAGACTTTGTAATTTAAACACTTTGCAACTCCAATAGTGGTAGCAGTTTTCAAATATACATGTCACAGTACTACACTGTAAATTTGATAGTTGAAAAAGTCTTAGGCCAACATAGATTTGTTGTTTTAGCAAAGCTGTAATGTGGATATGTATCTATACATTATTCAGTCTCTTTATTAAGATATAAACAAAGAATACAGAAAAACACCAAACACCAAAAAAGTCAGAAGAAAGTCAATATTTAGTGTGAATCGTGGAATCGTACAACCATAGCAAAAGGTAGCTAAAACAACTGTTAACTGTTAACTATTAAATTATGTTTACTTTATAAATAGTCATTAGGTTTAACTACATATACATATATGCATATATATTTTGTTTAAGTTATATTTAGTTTATATCTAAATTTAAGTTTACTTTTTATTTTGTTATATTAATGTGATTTTGTGAAGTTGCTGCAACTTAAAAGTGACAAGTGAAAAGACCTTGTTCTCTCTAAGTGTTAGCAACTTCAGTAAACTGAGTTAGTCTGACTTAAATTGATAATGATAGAGAGGATTTTGCTAATGATCAAGTTAGGAGATCTACAAGTTCTGTTTTATTAACATGTTTAAGAAAATACAATATATACATATTGACTAGTTTGCAACAAGCAGAATACAAATATACAGCACAGTAAACTTGGTTTACTGAAGTTGCTAAAACCTAGAAAGATTGATTTAATTAAACTTGTAATTTTAAGTTGCAGCAACTTCACAAAATTAATTAAATATAACTAAATTTTAAGTAAACTTAAGACTTGGATTTTAAAGTAAACATCAATAAGGATTTGTAGTAATATTTACTCATATTTTCCAAGATTATTGGTTATATTTTTTAAAGTAAAATCAACCTGTCAGACAGTGCGGTATTTTACAAGGCAGGTTTGCTGCAATACTTTGAGTTCGATTCTTAGTCAGTGTTTATATGTCTGCATGTGAGATACTTGCTTAACTTTAACAAAGGTTGAAGCTTCTCATTAGAGTTCAACTCTTTATTTTAAGGACAGTTGTGTTATGTGCTTGTTAACTGATTGCATTCAGTACAGTACAAAAACAACCAAACAAGGCTACCAAAAAGTCTCTTAATGACACCTTTGGCTGTCTCCATGTGTCCAAAAATCCTCCCATATAAAATTTTGTATTGCTTTCTGTTGAGTTTGGTGAAAGAGCATTAGACAGAGGAATATGGCTCTGTTGTGGTGGGAAAGTTTGGACCGAGGTTTAACAGCATTTCTCTGCATGTTGTCCCCTTATTACAGCTGAACCAACCAACAGCAGACGTGAAAGAGTGTGCTTGTTTTCAGTCTAACTGGCTCTGTTCTCTTTGCCTGTTGTTGATTTTTGTTAATGTGAAGATATTAATTGAAATGTATCTTTTAATGCCGCGCAGCTTCACTCTGCAATAACACACTGCAGTAAAGAGGCACTTGAGCAGTTGTTTAGTCTCTGTGGCTTTGCAGAGCTGTCTGAAATAAAATATTTGGAGATTCATTTTTTTAGTGGATTTGTTGTGTTGCAAACATTTGAATAATCTCTGGAAGTGTGACTGAAAGTCTGACTGAAATGAGTTGCATAATGAGATTTTTTTTTTTTACTAAAAGTCAGCCTCTGATGCTCTGATTTGAACAATTCTTTTTATGCATCCGTGCCAGCAAAACGTCAACTTTGATTTTGGATTTTAGTGGTCATAGGTCAAAGGTCAAGGCCACTGGGACCTCATCTTTCTAATTCTTGTGAAATACACCTTGAGCTTCTTTCTTTCTTTGGCTCAAACATTCACTTGCACTCAACAATGAACTGATTAGATTTTGGTGGTCAAAGGTCAAGGTTACTTTGACATGACATCTGTTTCATTCTCTTGAACACAATATCTCAAAAACACTTTGAGGAACCTTTCCCAAATTAGGCACAAACATCCTTTTGGATTAAAGAATCAATTTATAAGAATTTGCTTTACAAATTATTCTGTCCTTAATCAATTAAAATACAAAATTGGTAATAGATCAGCCTTTATATTACATATTATCTGTTTTTATATAACTAATGTTATGCCTGTGGGTCCTTAAATAATGCCAACATATTGTCTATGAAGATTAGGGATGCACAATACTGGAGTTTTTGCAGATATCTAATATGCTAATATGTTGATATATAAAAACTAATTTGGCCAATAATCAGTATCAATATATCCACTTTTTTCCCTGCCTAATTTAAGAGATCATCAGGTCTCTTCTGTAGTGGAATAAATGTCATATTATGCATGCTCTTATCATGATGGCCCACCAGCAATGCAATGCTTTTCAATGTATGTAACATTCATTCATTGTGCAAAATAAGAAAAATACTTCAACTTAGGGTTGATGTTTTGCATATGTTTAGCTTGTCAAAAAAAGGAGCTTTGGAATATCTGCAGAAATCAGCACGTTAGCCAATTATTCATTTTTAAGCGAATATCTGTTGATACCGATGACGTGCCGATATTATCGTGCATACCTCATAAAAATATTTTTGATCAGTCAATTTATAAAATTCAATGAATTGATTGAGGTTTTATCTTCACCATCCATAGTGTGAAGTGTATGCAGAGGTTGACATCAGTATTCAGATGTGACAGTGGGACAAGGTGAGGTTTTAACAAGACCATGATAATGTGGGGTTTTGATGACCCTGGTGTTTTAACCAACAGGGGGAACCGCGGCTTTAAATATTTGCACATGCTGAACACAGCTGTTTTCCTGGTAACCTGCTGCTGATGTATGAGGATACAGAGAGGATTTTTGGGAGTGGTAGTCCTAAAGGGTTTCACTGAGCCAAAGAGGAAAGAGAAGTTTTAATTGGGTTGTGATTTTTCCTGGAACTGTTTACTGTGTGTCGCATGTGTTGAAAGTTGATGTTATTTTCCAGCAGCCTGGTGCTGATTTGGTCACTGGATGTATGAGTATGAAATGAATATAATGTGTATCATTCACATCAGAAACCTGCCAGTTTTAGGTGATTGTAAAAGAATAATCAGTATGCATGTTTTCAACGGTAAGAATCAACAAAAGGCATTAATATTAACGCTGCCTCACAGACATTTTTTTTTTTTAATTTAGATGTGTCTCCTGGCGGGGAGTGTATAATGAAATCGAAACAGACCAGCACAACATGAATAAAACATGTTTGTGTGATTCTATGTGGTCAACCTCTGCTAATTAAAGCGCAGAAAATATCAGAGTACAGGTGTGCAGTGTGTAGCACTTTATCAAGCAGGTCCATAAAGAATATTCTAGTGCCATTCATGACAGCAAATTTGCATACAGTATATGATATATATGATATACTAAAATTATTTGTTGTAGCATTTGTTAAAATCAACAATACTGAAACTTAATAATTAACAACAAAAAATATATAGTTGACATTGAAAGGAAAAGAAAAATGAAGAAAACGGACTAACTAATAAAAGTCCAGGCTGGGTTTGTGTTCTGATTTGCACCATGGGGGATGTGGCTGAGTGCAACATGTTTCAGGTGTCTGTTTATAGGAATCACTCGCTACAGGGGATTTCTCTTATCTTGTGGAATTCGAATTGAATCCCCTGTCACACATAAAATCATGAATAATAGCCTAGATAAAAAGTCTGAAAAATGGGAAAAGGTGTGATTCAGACACTGCATGTTCAATCACCTGCTTTGAGGTTTCTCATTTAAAAAAAAAATACAAAAAACAACACATAACATTTTTTAAAATATAAACTATTAATAATGAAAATCCAAATGACACTTTTGGTTAGCCTACTAAAATATGTTAATATCAACTGCAATACTGCTTTACCATCAATTGTTAATACCCAGCACATTGCAAAATGTTTCAAATCGCAGTAGTATTGTATTGTGACTTCGGGCTGCACAATTAACAGAATATTCATCATTTTTTTGTCTTCCCACGATTAAATAAATGTGATCGAGTGCAGTGTATGCGTTTAGGCGTTTACTTTTTTGTATGTAAAGGGCTTTGACGTGCAGTTTTTGGTTTGAAATGTACTATACAAACAAAGATTATAATCATTATTATATTTTTGCTTCAAGGAGATGCACTGTGAAAAAGAACAAGTCTTAATTTGAAGACTTGTACATTAGCAAGAATGTGAATGATAATATTGAATTATGGGGTATCTGGTGGTTTCCACTCCTGAACAATAAGTAAACAGCGTGTATTTATTCATGATTTCAGTGATAGGTGAGTCTAACATGAAGATACTTTAAATATCAGCTGAATGACGAAAGGTTTTCTCTTTGGAAACACAGCCTCGCATGGCTGAATGTTCCACAGTAACATTAAGATCACCTGTCTGATGCAGCAGGAGGGAATCTGTGTCACTCTTTTTTCAGGACCCTCCACCTCCTACAATAATTCGAGTCTGACATCCCCCTTCTTCACATAGTTGGGCAGGTTGCTCACCCACTCTTTAAAATGTCTCCCATTCTAATTGCCGCATCAGAGGCAAACCCTAACTGTGAGTGGGTGCAGAGCGTGACATTATAAACGCTGTGGGCAGAAATGTCAGGGCCATCATTAAGTGGACCGGCTCGAGGCTGTTCCAGATAGGCTTTTTGGTTCTGGGCTGGTTTTTGGAAGCCGGCAAAGTTATTATACCGTACTATGCAAACTTGTGTGCTTCACTGAGTCCTTAAAATAAAATAAAATCCTTTCCCCCTGTCAGCGGTGTCAGCTATTTTGGGTCTGCATGCAGCCTGGTTGTTACCGAGCAGTTTCAGATGCTCTAACCTCCATCAGCTGTCAAATCAACACAGACTTGTTCACGGCGCCCTCGCTCCTCATCATCCGGCGATTATTGCTAAGTCATTACACCATGGGACCAATAGAGAACATATTCGCTCTTATCAGCCCTCCTGCCCTCTTCTCTCATCAATCATCAGCTGCCAACCAGCGCAGCAGGAACGCGATAATGCCGAGCTGTCACAAGGCCACAAATACGATGAACTCTTAGAAGCCGAAACAGACGGACCCAGAGAAAGGTTTATCTGCCACATCAGGGATACTCAACATGCTTTGCTTTGCCTGGGGGCCAATTTGACAAAATGGAAAGAGGCCAGGGGCCAGCCGCAGCAGCCTCATACATGTCCTTATAGAGCATTTCTAGGATTTAAGGACTGTTCTCGAATTTTAGGACGCTTTAGGATTTTAAAACACTTGCAGGATTTTAGGATGTTTCTAGGATTTTGTGAAATTTCCCGGGATTCTTGGAAGTTTGTAGGATTTTTCGACATTTCTAGGACTTAAGGACATTTCTCAGATTTTAGGACACCAATAGGATTTAGGACATTTCCAGGATTCTTAGAAGTTTCCAGGATTTTTAGGACGATCCTTAGATTTTAGGGCATTTCTAAGATTTAAGGACATTTCATGACACTTAAGATGCTTCCATGATTTTAGGACATTTCTAGGATTTAAGGATGCTATTTAGGATCTTTCTATGATTTAAGGATGTCTCTCAGATTTCCAGATGTTTCTAGGATTTAAGGACATTACGGCCTTAGCTATGACATCTGTTTGGGGGTACATGGGATCCTCCATTGGCACTGTTTTTGATTAACAAGCTTTTCGGACCTTTCCAGGATTTTAGGGCATAACACAAATTGTATGGCACTTCTAGGATTTGATGGTGTTTCTCTGATTTTGGGATGTTTCTCAGATTTTAGGAAGTTTCCTAGATTTTAGGGTGCTTATAGGCTTTTAGGACATTTCTCAGATTTTTTAGATTTCAGATATATTTTTTTTTTTTTACAAAAAGCTCTATTTTGATGATGTTTTATGTACATTAGTACATTATGCTTACTTAAAGTATAAAAACTATTCCCATTGTGAATCACTGAATTTTTATTGTCAGTTGGAAAACATTTGGGCGAGCATCCGGCATACTATCGGGGGTCAGTTTCACTTAATACTTTATTTGTATTTCACTTCCGCTGCAGATGTAAAGCTGCTGTTTAACCCATCGTTCTTCCTCATGGGGGAACCCTGGGGTGCCCTGCTGATTGGCTCAGTGATTGACAGCCAGGTGTACATGCGAGTGACAATCCCATCAGTGCTCCAAATGGGCACACTGCATGTGAATACCCTAGAGTCATTCCTCAGTTTCTCTCGGAAGCCGAGGCCACCAGGCGACCAAATAGCTCTCCCGGCTGACGGCTTCACTTCCCCGCCACTAGGCAGATGCAACCTTAGCGCAGGTCAAGTCTCATTTTAAGGACAATTAGGCACACAGACTTCCATTTCATCACATCATCAAAGTGCACTGTGACCCCTCTGTCTACCCATCATTCAAACACCTGCCTCAGTTATGAGGGAAACATAAAAACACCTGGGATTCATGGATGGGTAATAAAACAGAGAGTGTTTGGAGATAGCTGGAACATGTTATTCAACACATTTCTTTCCAAATTAAGGTTGGAAAAATAAATGTTTTTTGAAACAGACAGAGAAACTGATGTTGTAAGTGTATCTCCCATAAACCGGGGCTCTACGCCATTTCCAATTTGGCCGTCTGCAGGAAGATAATGATGTTTCACACCGGCGCCTTTTACTGTGGTTTTTTTGCTGAGACTGTGGGAACAGTGAGGTGAAATTCAATTTTTTTCTGTGCTTGCAATTATTACCATTAGCTGTGTTAGTTCCCTCACTCCAGAATGGTCAGACAGGAGTGAGAGAAAGACTGTACAAGTGCAAATAGGCATTTTTTATTTTGAAGCATCTGTTGTTCTTTTGTAACCTCAAGCCTGTCTTTATTAAAATATGAGTGAAATGAAGACTTTGACCACACAAAGATAAACTTGCTGAAATTAGTTGAGTTTTCCATAAAGTTATTGTGACGAAGCCCCGTCTCACTCAACCTGTTCTTATTTCAAACTTGTCGCATAGCGCCGCTCTGTCAGTGCTTTCAGTGTGACGCCAAAAGCCACCTTCCACGGCCACATCCATTTGCAACATGCACAGATAGTGCCACATGACAGCGTGGCCAAACGAAACTGGTCATGTGCACCTGAAACCCTGCAGAAGGATACCCAAAACATCATAGGCTGACGCGGAGGGTCCTGACAGAGCAGCACCATGTGACAAATTCAGAAATGAGAATTGAGTTGTCTAACCACAAGGCATCGTGGGTGACCAACAGTGCAGCGGTCGTGCTAACTTTTTGCCGGTATCAACATCATCCATTGTTTTGAAACTCAGGTTTTCCACTTTCTTTTCACATCTTTAGCCTTTGGAGAAGCCAAATCTTAAAGGTCCAATCTGAGGATTTAGGGGCATATTTTGGCAGAAAGGGAATAGAATATATTAAGTAAATTTTCTTTAGGGTACAGTCACCTGAAAACAAGAATGTTTTTGTTTTGTATGAGCTGTTTATATCTACAGAAGGAGCGGGTCCTCTTCTGCTGAGTCCTCCATGTTGCACTGCCAAGTTTCTACAGTAGCCCAGTGTGGACAAACTAAACACCGGCCCCAGACAGAGCCATTTGTGTTTCTGTCAGCCACAATGTGTCAAACAGTGTCTGGAAAACTATTTCTTAAAAGTGAAAATGTTTTAGTTAGGTCTTTTTGGCACATTAAATCACCTGCTGGTCTGTTTGGATGATGTTTTGGATGTTTTGGAGGCTCACAGCCTGTCTCCAACAGGCCAAACAGCATTGAGGAAACACTGATTTGTAACATGAAACTGCTTCATTCTGTGCTTTTAGAGATTTAATGCATCATCCACGCAAGGTGGTACCATTTTTGAGAGCCCCCCCGTCCCTACCTACCTATCACTGTGATGCTTTATCTTAGTTTTCTTGTTAGGAGACATGTGTCCATGCCATAATCTCCTCTGCAAGGTGTGTCGGGGTCTTTATCTCAGTGCCAGAGCAATTCAAAAAGCCTCTTTTTTTGTCAGCCTGTCATGTGCAAGAGAGAGAATACCATGTGTGGTGTTGAGAATTCACCTCTATTGTCAAAACAAATGCTGCGTTTGTATGGACGGATATGATGGATAGTCCTCTGAGGCTTTGTGACACAGCAAGAAAAAAAACAAAATACTTAGTGATGATATTCAAGGTAAAAGCCAGTCTAACATTTCATTCATGTCTGTGATGTTTAGCTGGAAGCTCAGATTTCATGAGTATTTTTAAAGATGAAACAGGACCAGTGGTGCCACCAGCCTGTGAGAGTTTTGTAACTATACAGTACAAACACATTAATACAGGGGTCGCTGCTTTGTGGCTATGTGATTGACAAAAATGTGGGGAAAAAACAATATAAATACAGATATTCAGGGAGTTTCCAAATAATTGCTGAAAAGAAGGCTGAAAAGAGACGAACTGCATCATAGCTTGAAGAAGGTGTACATCTTTGATGCAACAAGTCTGGGTGCAACGTCTTTGCAAGTTAATGCTTATTTTGTCATAACAAGGGATTCACCTTTTTATATCATTTTTTACATTAAACTCTTGACCCTCAATGGTGGAGGTCGACCTGCTTCAAAGGACTGTCCCATGTCCAGTAACTTGCGTAGATCAGACACCACCATGTAGTCACTTGATGAAAAAAAAGCCATTGTAACTGCGATGACTCAGTCACAGTTATGATGAAGCAGGTTCTTTACACTGGCCAGAGTATTTTATTACAAGGCTGCATCTGAAGACTAAAGGCCTGACAGAGGCAGGATACTGGCCTTTCTGTTTGTGATAGTACTGTTAGAGGTCTTGTTATTCTCTGAGTGTGTCAAGGTGAACCTGCCTTCGAGAATACTGTCCAACCAAAGTCTCAGGATGTTGAGCGTTTCACTGTGTACAGATTACTAAACCCTCAGACAAATATGTGATTAGGAACTATATACACAAAATGACTTGTTTTAATCTGTTGAATCAGTGCTTGTCTTTTAATTGATGTCCTTGTAATAAGGCTAGAACGAGTTGGAGAAGTCAACTTAAAGCAAGATAACCTTTAAGAGACGATATAATACATTTATCATCTTACAAATAAAAAAGTAGATGCACTAGTGCTCAATCCAATACACTCAGGAGTTTTACTGCCATGGACGATGTGACACCACTTACTTCCACTGTTCAAAATTTAAGCAAAATTTGCATCCCCAACAGTTCAGTAGTTTTCAGTGACATTGTATGGATCCACAGATTGCACAGTATTGATCTCCTCGTCTGTATAAAGTTTCCACCCATACACTCATTCAATCAATCGCGAGCAGCACGATTGAATGTGAGCACACCGATTAGCACTCACAGCTGTCAATCATGTTATCAAATCCCATTTTTTTGTAAAGCATCAGATAACTAATTTAAACCAAACATATCAGAATCTGAACACTTGAACAAACACCACCTGAACTACCTAGAATGACAGAAACCATCTTTAGGAAAAATTGATTTGATGTGTAGTTTGAATATTCAGTTTTGCCTGTATTCAATCTGCAAACATAGAGGGGTGGGATCTATGATCTATACTCCAGCCAGCCACCGACAGGTGATCAAGATGTTTTGGCTTCATTTTTGGAGAGCTGTCGTGTTTTCGATTTTTATACTATAAACAGTCTATGACTGCTTTACTGCTTTACTTGGTCTGATATGATCTAAAGCTTATGATGTGTAATGATAGCAAACAGTAGCTTCATGCTAAACAGTAGAGTCATCCCATAGCTCTCAGCTGTAGCCAAAAAGTAACATAGTATAACTTTTCAGGATACTAGCAATTATATTTCAACACTTTGTATATCATTTATCAGATTGACAGAATAAACTCCAGTGCCATATCCCTTCATTTTTTAAATTTATTTATTTATTTTTTTTCCTGTTGGCTACAAGCTATAAAATCTCAATCCAACATTAAAACAGCACTTGCAGTCTGGTTATCAACAATGGTGATCACCAAAATTGACCTGTTACCTTAATTCTCACTGATCACGCTGTTTGCATGCATGCGAAGGTAGTGCAAGTGTGCGGTCAGGCTGTTTGCTTAGGCTGTGTGTTGCTACCGCTGGCCGGCTCCCAAACACTGTCAGCTCATTACAGCAGGGGTCTATTTTTAGCCCAGTGTGATTGAAATAGGGTCCCGAGGGGGACCGAGAGCAGAGTGAAAGGATCGAACAGAGGAGGAGCTCGGGGTTGGCTTCTGTCTGAAAAGGGAATCGGGGTGCGCGGCCACTGTTTGCTGGTGTCACTGAGACAATCACTGTTCCCACAAGAGGATCATGTTGTGGCCATTAGTGTCACACAGGCGGTCACAGGACCACACGGCTGCATGTAACACAGCACTGGACTGCAAGAAAGAGAAATGAGTCTGCATTTCCTTTTATTTTGTGTATGCCCTGCTTTCTATTAACTCTTTGAAACTTCGATCGTCATCAGTTTTCTCGTGCTGCTTTCAGACAACTTTCACAAGTATTTAAACCTTTGAATCTTAAACAACATGATTAATTTCAAAAACTTTTGGGAAAAAGGAAAAAAAAAATAGCAACCTTACAAGACATGCCCCACAAATTGCAAGAAATAAGCAAGATTTTAAAAAGGGGGGAATTAAAAAAAAGAAAAAGAAAAAATGTCTGGAAAACTGTACTTTATCATTGTTATAACTATAATTTTAAATGTTGTTACGTTATTGTGTACATATTTTTAAGAAAAAAAGTGCAATTTTTGTTTTTGTTTTTACTTTTTTGTGCTTATTTTCAGGTAATTTGCTTGTAACCTTTTATTAATTGGGCCAGGTCATGTTAAGTTGCTCATTGCCTTCTCCCCATATTTGAAAGAAATCACATCAATTTGCCCTGGTTTTTAAGGGTTACTATATTTAAAAATGTATACATGTAACACACTGGTTGTGTTTATTGTTATGAAGCAATATATTAACCACTGAAATCTTGTGGATCTTTAATGTATTTCTAATAGTTTTTGGACAACAGTGGAGCTCTTTGACAATATTAGGCTTTGGCAACACAGACAATATTGTTAGAAGGATAAAGTCATTGTTGGTTTTGTCTTTTCGTGGACTTTGTTGGTGATAATTTAAAGATAAAACAACACCAGCCTTCCTCTACCAAACAGGATGGAAAAAGCAAGTGTTGTCGAGAAAACAGAAGCTTCTCCAACCACTGTCTTTGCCCAAAGAATCTGAGAGATTTCAATCAATTCAAATGAGATTCATATCAACGTGCTGTTCCTTTCATTGCGTTGCCAGCACAGCATGCGTCTGTCTCTTGCCTCCTTTGTAGGGCTGCTGCTTTTCCCTTCCTTCACATCCAAAGCAGACTGGCTCCACTGGGATGACAAATATTGGGGAAAATGGTATTCAGGGAAGATATCAGGATTTTAATTTGCAGCCTTTGCATCAAGCACGCTTTATGCAACACTCCATCACGAGGGCAGTCTTCTTCTTTTGAAAATAAGCATGCTAATGATGTTAAGCTCAATGTCTTCACAATATTAGATGACTTACTGTCAGCTGTGACGTAGGATGCATTTTGTAAATAACCCATAGTACGTTTACTATACAAAAAGCTTAAATACAATAAGCTAAGAGCAAGGGCTCTTTTGTATTCCCTTCACGTCAGAAAAACAATTTGTCCGTTTAAAACATTGTAAAAGTCACTGCCCTCATACTTCTGAGTCCTGATAGTGTAGATACAACCAATAGATGGCACTAGAGTTAAAAGTTTCCCAGGACAACCAACTTAGTGACGATGGAGGAGGTCATAATAATGTACTTTTAATGGAGACAGCACTGTAGACAGCAGTGGTCTGTGAGGCTATTGTGAGGCAACATGCAAATGGAGAATTCTTCACTAAATTACCAATTTGTGCAGTTACACCATTTTTAAATGTCGTCATCGTCTCCTACGGATGTATCTCGCTTGAACTGTGCTACACTGCCCCCACAATCTCCGGTGGTAGTGGTCTTTCTCGTCCGTATCAGTAAGCTCTAAGAAAACATAAGACAAAATAATTATACAGAGTACAGACAGAGAGCTCCATTTAAGTCCATATATGAATCTAACATTAAGCTTATAATATCGAGACAGCGATGCCGTGGCTCTGTGTAGTTGTACTCCGACACAATGGCGCTTTATAGTTATGTGCTAACTTTTACATGTGTTTACCATGTGTAGCATGCCAGCCCACCAACAATCCTTGGAAAATATGAATGTCTATACAAAATTACAGTAGCAATCCATGCAATTCATCATCTGGAGAACATGACATACATAATAAAAAAAAAAATCATACAAAAATTTCCCATTGTAGTGTACAAGATCTCTAATAGCAATTCATCATCATCTGGAGAACATGGATGTTTGTACAAATTTTCCAATAGTTGTCCATACAATGAATCCCCTGGAGAACATAAATGTCTGTAGAAAATGTTTTGATAATAATCCATACAAATCATCCTCTGGAGAACACACATATCTGTACAAAATTTCCATAGGTAATCCCTCTAATTGATCCTCTAGAGAACATAAATGTCTGTACAAATTTTCCAATACTAATCAATATAAATTATCCTCTGGAGAACATGAATTTTCTGAACAAAATTTTCCAATAGTAACTATCTAATACTGAATGTGAATATGGATCAATGTGAAGGACATTCCATGGAGCCATGCTGTCAGCGTGGTTAAAAGAATAGCACCAAAATATACCAGGTCAAGGAAAAATAATAAGATTTTATATGTGACATGAAGATATTTCAGAATGTGAAATAAAGGCCACGTAGCTCAAGTTAAGTGAACATTAAGAATTAAGATGCTCGGTCTACAATGATAATAACGCTGTCTAATGTTTTCATCTCTCTTTGCTCAGTGTGCTGTGCTTCTGTCATTAGGTTGTAATAGGCCAGACGT
The DNA here is from genome assembly GCF_008729295.1 of Plectropomus leopardus. Classification (NCBI taxonomy): domain Eukaryota; kingdom Metazoa; phylum Chordata; class Actinopteri; order Perciformes; family Serranidae; genus Plectropomus; species Plectropomus leopardus. The sequence continues at coordinate 24,965,818 of NC_056480.1, forward strand.
CTAGCCAGCAGGCTCTGAATCATCCCACTTGGCGCTCCTCACCCCCACAAGAGGGGATAACGCGTAAAAAAAAAAAAAAAATCAAAGAATCAGTGAAATTTGTTCTGGAAAGGCACAGCCAGTACCTCCATCAGCAATATGCGGAGAGATGATATAGGCCGCGTAGGAAGAAAAGCGGGACCTTGGATGCTCCCTTTACCCGGCTTTCGCCCGTTACCTGAGTCAGCTATTGCTCTCTCACCATAAACTGCCACTTTTAATTTCCCCATCCTTTGCCGACTTGGCTGCCTGTTCTGCGCACCCCCCCCACCCCACCTCCTACAGTATACCCCTGAGTACCTCTGAGTAATTCTGTGTGTCCACTTTCTTTCAGTCACTGTGGAACGGCGCCAACAAATCCCACCTTCTGCACCCACCTGCCCGCCCCTCTCCTCATACAGTTTTAGGACGAGACATGTTGTTTCTGAATCATCTGTTCGGAGCCACCAATCACCCCCCCCCCCCCCCCCCCCCCCCCCCCCCCACCCCACCCCTCAGGGTTTCTCACCGTTACACTTCCATTTCATTAAACAGCAGAATAGCTGCGCCGAGGTGCATTTATTATCTCGCTGTAATGATTTATGCATCGATCTTAAAATCACACAAGTTTTTCTGATGGAAAGGCTGCACACAACATGTTGGCTGTGACCTCTGACCCCAATCATACTCAAGTCTTCCATACAGATATTTCTGTGACATCACTGTTTGCTTTTTTTTTTTTTTTTTTGGCTGAATCAGCCCATCGTTGTGTTGCTCTGTCAAACTTGATCTACATTTATAACCTTCCCTTGTCCTTTTTGCAGACTTTGGAAGCAGTGCTGAACTTCAAGTACTCTGGGGGAGCAGGCAAAGTGGAAGGCTACTACAGGGAACTGTCTTTGGGTGTCCATGTGGACGTGGAGCCGTCTGTGTTCTTCACCAGAGTCAACACCCTCCCTGCAACCAGGTAACACAGAATTTAACAACCAATTTCCAGAAAAAATGTTTGCAATGTACACTTTTGCAAAACACAGATATGTTACATTTGCATATTATTATGCAACAGATATGTTTAAACTTTCCATTTTAACAATGCCCTGTTTGACCTCTTAAAACCTGAGCAATTTGGTTTTATTTTTTCATAAACATGGGGAGAAGGGGACAAGCAACTTCACAAAACATGGACCAAAAATTTGCACAAAAAAAGAGAAAAAGTTACAAGAAAATCACTTGAAAATCTGCTTAAAAGGTTAAAAAAATATATCCAAAAGAGAACATGAAAAGAACCTAAAAAAAGTTATTTTAAATATGAAGTTATTATAATTATAAATATAGTTTTCAGGATATTCTTCCCTATTTTTAATTTTTTTATTTTGTTTTTATAATCCTGCCATCTTTTTTAAAACAAGTTTTTAGGTAATTTTTTTCACCTTTTTAAAATGTCTTGTAATTTATGGGACATGAACTGACATAGATTGTGAAAGGCGTTTCAACGCAGCACAATAACATTGATTTGATCCAGGTTTCAAAGGGTAAATGTGTGGTTAGATTTTAGCAAAAAAAAGCAAAAAATGAAGACCTTAGCTTAGCCCTATTTTTTTTTTCACTGGAAGAAACAGGGATGTCTTGCTAAAAAAACAATCCCGTTCATGGTAAAATTACCACTAGAAAAAGACCACGGGTCGCCAGTAAAGCTTTTTGGACTGAAAAGTCACAGATAACACACCAACGATTTGCAAAAAAAAACCCAAAACAAAACAATTTCAGCCTTTCAGCCATTAAAACCATCAAAGGATCAACAATTAATTCAAAACTTTCAGCAAGACATATGTAACACCTGTGGATTTTGTCAGGAATTTGCTGATGTCTTCCTTCACCTTGTTTTACTTCATTTTTGGCCACTTGAGAACAGTACAACAAGCTGAAACACAACACTGATTTATAATCACACTTAAAGTTGATATGGTTGACATTTAGCTGCCTATTTACACGTCCAGCAGACACATAGTTATACTATTTTACTGCACCAATCACAAAGACTCCTCCCATCATCCTTCACTATACAGAACTTGAAATTAAACCAAACTGAATAAAGGTGAAAAAATGTTATTTTTCTTATGCCACAAGGTTTGTTCTTCTGGAACCAAATGCAGTCAATAAGTCAGTGAAATGGTTTCTGCCTAATTCATATTTAATGATCCTTGCTCACCAGTGGTATGTGAACTATTGCTCAGTTTTAGATGAGTAACTTAGCGTCAGAATGGGTTGTGGAACGGTCTGTTCAGTGGTTCTCCCTCAGCGTCTATAATCTGATGAGCCTTTAACCCTGGATTTTGTTATTGTGTGTGTCTGGGCTTTTTATTATTCATTTAAACCCAGCCATTGTTAGATAAGATGGCAACACCACTCAGCCTTTGCTGAAGTGCCAGAAAAGCTACGTAAGTAAAATCTACCTTGCAGACACTTTTGTCCCAATAACTGGTGATAAATCTCAATTCCAATGGCTAGTTTTATCTCACGTATGATACAAATGCAGCTATTTTTTTTTCCCCCTCTTGATTCGGTGAAGAGATATCGACCTTCTCTTTAACCAATGCAGCAGCACTCACTCTGACATTGTTGCTTTCAAAACCAGAGGACTCAGAAAAGGTATTTTTCAGCGACAGACCAGAGATTGAATGGATATTGAATGGATATTCAGTCTCTTTTTCATGCTTTCACACACTCTCTCACTCTTTCTCATGGACATACATTACTGTGGACACCATCACACATCCTCATACAAACACACACACATTCCCCCGTGTCTCACTTCACTCCACTTTTCAGCTCCCCAACTCTCATGAAAAAAAATCCAAGCTAGGGAGACAGATTATAGCTGAGTAATGGCCACTTGAGGTGAATCATTAGCTGTAATAATATCTGCAGTTTAAGCCATCCATCTTGGCTCAGTGCTGATACATACGTAGGGTCACTGAACTGGCTGCTATACCACCATCACCCTGTCATCGCAACCTTACCTCGATCACAGCCACAGCACTTTGCGCCTCATCACACTGACTCTCAAGCGAAACATTTGAAATGTGTTGAAATTAAAGGCCTTGGGAAGGTATCTTGAGTCAAATGATGTTCATTTGTATGGCTCAATATCACATTTAATGTTTTGGGTTTTTCTTTCTCTTTTTTCTTTTTTTTTTATACGGGCATCAGTGCTTCTTTGCTAAGCATTACCTGTCCAAAGTTAGATACATATACGGACACAGATGAAGCCTTCTCTCCATCTGTTGATATGGTACGATACGATACGATACGATACGATACGATACGATATAATATTATATTACTTCTTCTTCTTCTCATTATTATTTTTATCAGGTAGTTTAAGAACACAATTCCATAATAATTTGTCAAATTTTTCTGTTTTGTAAAATTAAAGTGAAGAGTAAAGTAAAGTTCTTGCACAGCTGCTTGTATGTAGTATTCAAGAAGACTTGCTTTGATTTTAAAATTACATAAATTTCTTTTCATCTTTCTTTTCGTCTTTCTAAGAGGCCAATTTATATTCTTCAAATCAAAGCTCTCCAGATGTTTTGTTTTGCATTGAAACGCAAACGCTATGAAACGCTATGTTTTGCATAATGCTTCAAAAATATTATCGAAAAATTTTCAGTGATACCAAATCTTAATCCTGCCAGCAGTGATATCTCTGAAAGCTTTGGTCAAAATTTAAAAAAACAAATCCCATAAAAACCCTTACAGTTCTCCAAGGCTTAGATTCCAGAGGTTGAGATGACTAGCACTCAAACTGCCATTAGGAACTTTTCAGATTTTAATCACATCTTCCCAGTTTTCATTTTCTCAGGCTTTGTACACAAATTCATAGATTATTTGTTGGAATTTCTCCTCTTGAGGGATTGACATTGAAGTCCTGTAACACACTTTACTCGTTGAGATAAGTACTATTGACTTTCTTCTTGGCTGCAAGTTAAAAGAGAATTTGGAAGTGGTTATATGAAATGGCTCAATAATACAGCGACTCATCCTTTCGATCTGTTTTTGTGTTTCTCTGCGTGTCGCCCCCTCCCTCTCCAACTATCTATCAATCCGTTTCTCTGTCTCTCACACTATAAATAAACGTACATTAACCCCTGACAGGCCTTTTCCTTGTTAACAGTGTAGGATTTAGCTGTGGTGTCCTCACATCCTAAAACGTGCAATAGTAGAGCCACTGCTTACAATAACAGAGGAAGAAAAAATAACTCATTCTCTTCTTCTTCATCCATTGTTTTTCCTGTCTTTCTCACCATGGCATATATGTTCTGCATCTTCTTCCTTTTTCAGGACTCTTTTTCTTCACTTCTGCGAGTCAAAAATTTGACAACTTTAGATCTCGACTGGACGCAATCAAAGAAAATTTGCAACTTGGACTTTTAGATCCACGACTAATGACTTAACGTACTCATTTTTTTTTTTTTTTACTTGATTTTACTCACAGTTTTAGCCAAAAGAATAAAAAGTATGTTATTTAAAAATGGTAACACAGATTCAATTAATTTCCCTTCCTTCATTTCCTGTATCGGCTGAAATTAATGCTATTCATCCCCAGCAAGTCGACACTTGATCCCCCACATCTACTTTGTTTGAACCAAATCTGGCAGCATCCAGTGAAGTTGCAGAATAGAACTGTAACTTTAGCGTTACGTTGCTGAGTACCGGTTTAAAAACATTTATACCAAAGATAATTTTACGTATTCAGCGGCCAAAAAAAAAAAAAAATTGCAATGTACAAAATGTGCGGGTTGAAAATTGCAATCTGAGATGCAATTACTTTCAACAGTCTTGTTATAACAAAGAAGTACAAATTTTACAAAAAGTTTTTATAATATTTGTAAATTCCATATATTATTACACTGTTGCAATTAATGCAATTACATTTGGTGAAGAGTGCATTATGACTTGTGTAGGTAACAAAACTCAAAGTTTAGGACTTAGGAATTGACTCAGGACCTGAGTGCAAAGACTTACTTATGTCTCCAAAAATAATGACTTGGTCTCACATCATGTCTCTGCATTCCTAGTGGTCTCTCTTCCTTTCTTTCTCTAACTTTCCTCCCTTGCACTTATATACCCCCCCCCCCCCTTTTTTTTTCCATAGTCCTATTTGTAACATATGTAGATATTCAATAAAGCATTACTATGCACAGAATATTGCATAGTTTCAAAACTCAATCAAGTTAGAATTATTGAAAGACAAATCTTTTACACTATATCAAAATACAACAGAATAAAATGAACAACGTGAAACGTGGGCTTTGCTATACAGAGATAGTCACTGGGATGCACCAGTCATATAAGAGATTGACCAACCCGTTATACAGACCCTTTGTCAAATACAGACCCTTTGTAACACCCCTTGGCGTGTGATAGCAATGCACAGGGCACTGTTTAGCATCTTTATGTGATCTTAATATGATTAATGTTGTGAAACGATCACAGTTAGGTCCAGGCAACAAAATTATTTGGTTAGGTTTATTTTTTAATTTGATTTGATTTATTTCAAACATGTAAAACAGAAAATAGAGAAACTATTATACAAACAGGCAGACAGACAAAAAAATTATATTTACAACAGTGCTGAAGTGTTTATAGTGATTTATCAGCTGCCTGGTGCTGGTTATGTGAGATTTAATCAAGGTAACCAGTGGATTTGATGTGCATAATCAGGCTTTGACGATGTGCATCACTCCAATTAGTGCCTGTTTATGGAACACATGCCTCACCTGAAGGGGAGGCCTTCATCCATGCCAGCTGTTGTGGATGACAGATGTTGGAAGAATCTGATATCAGTCTTTATCCTGCTCTCTTGGCATCACGGCCATGATTAGAATTAAATGGTGCAATTATACATGTTTACCGGTTGAGGGGTGTATGGTGGAGCTGAGACAGTCAATCAAAACGTGAGTCAAAGTTTTCTGGGGGATCGGGGGAGGTCTGTGTGTTTGTCTCTTCGCCAATTAACCCTTTGAAACCTGAGCAAAAAGGCTTGATTTCTTTCAAAAGCATTGGAAGAAGGCAATAAGTAACGGAAGAAGGACTGACCCCGAAAATGAGCAAGAAATTAGTAAAAAGTACAAGAAATTACCTTAAAATTTGTAAAATAAAAAAAGAAATAAAAAATAAGAAAAAGTGCTTAGCAAATTCTAAAGATTCTGCAACATAATTTCAAATATGTAATTATGAGAACTATGAATATAATTTTTTCCTTTTTTCATCTTTTTTCCCCTAGACAGTTTTCCCAAGCTTTAAAAAAACAACATAGTTTTCGAAATCCACTTATATCTTCTAATTTGTGGAACATTTCTTACCAAATTGCTCATTACTTTTTTTTTTTTTTTTTAAAGTCATTTATTTATTTATTTTTTTTTACCATGTTTCTGAAAGAAATTGCACAGATTAGCTCAGTGTTCAAAGATCTGTAAAAGTTCTTCAAAAGCAGCACAAGAAAAGTGGTGTCCAGGTTTAAAGGGTTAACTCATGTGTGCTGTTCTAAGTGCACTATTGACCTTGCTCTGAGCTGGCTGCTGGCATAAAATGTGGTCAGTCTTTGTACCAAACTTGCACCGCTGGATTGCCAGTGACACTTTCCTTACTGTGCTCCTCTTCCAACTGTGGTGCACAGCGAGTCACTAAAATATCCAACAGGTGCAGGCAAAGAAAAAAAAATCTCCCTGCAGAAATACAGCTTTCTGTCTCTGTCCCACTTTTCCTCCTTGTTTCTCTTTCCATCCATCTGTTACTCTTCCATAAGCGCCCAGTGAGACCAGAAAATGTCACAGCGAAAATAGTTTGGGCATCCTCACAAAATAGCTGGAGCTGTAAGATTGGTGATTTAGAGAAGCACCTGCGTGGTGTTTGGAGTGGTGCAAGAATGAAACCTGGAATTAGTTAGCATTTTGCACTACTGGTCCCTTTCTCTTGAAAATGATTTTTTCTTTTTTTTTTGGTGAATTGCCAGCACAAGATTAACACAGGTTTAATGGATTATTATGTTTTGCTGAAAGATATACAATACAGTAAATAATTCCCTTGTGAATTTTGAAGTTTCTGTGCACTTTAAAGGAGGTGCTTGCTAAGTGGCTTAATGGGATGACGTTGAATTCAGTCAGTGCAAACTACAGTATGGGGTTTCACAGGGGGTTTGATCTAATCTGTGTAACATCCGAGTTTATGCTGACTGGCCGAATTGGAGTTGCAATACAAGCAGCTGAAGGTTCATCCTCGGACTTTTCTCAGTTTGGCTTTGTTTTTTCTCAAATGGATATGGCATTACTCATAAAATACCACAATATAAGCGTCAACTTCTTTCCAACTTCCAACTTGAACTATAACTATTCAGGCATTACTGTTTTATTTTTTTTTTTTAAATCCTTTAAAGAAAAATCATCATACTATAGTAAATTGATTTTTGATTTTCCCACCTTGACTGAACAAAATGTGTCAGTATCATAATCTTTTATTTGCCACAGGGCTTATTTTCTACAATAATCCAATATCCAAAGGAAAAGTCACACTGGCTTTTTGTCGAGGGAACCAGGGTACTGCTAACTTCTGTGTCGGCCTACAAAAAAAACAACGTCATTCCTGCACCACTCTGTTTGGGTAGCTTTTTGTGACTGGCGAGCTAACCACGGACATGCTGGCTAGCTGGTAAGAAGCTAGCCCTAAGCAGCTTGCTTGCTAGTTGCCACCATGCTAGCAAGCTTACTTATTTGCTAGCTGGACAATATGCACCAACAGTTTATTCAACAGTTGTACCGCCTCTCAATCAACAGCGCCTCTCTGGATCCGCCAAAAGCAGATTTCAACCTTCAGAGGGCAGCCACTATATTTATAACACAGTATGTAGAAAAAAAAGTGGATTAGCGGTTTAGTTACTCTTAAAAGAATCAAGATTTATTGCTTAAGCCCTTTCACCTAGCTTTAGATAGACTTTACTGTTGAATGCAACAGTATAATCCAATACACCACAAACCAAGGCTTTTAAAAAGAAACATTTCAAGTTACAGATAGGAGGTATTTCTTCCAAGGCTGCTGTGATTGCTTTACACTGTAGCTCTTGTATCTCATTACCTCTCCCTCTCCCTGTGTTTTGCTCTCTCACGCTCTAACTCTCCAGACAGACTTTTTCTTCAAAAGCTCTTTCTCCGTTGGACTGTTTCTCACATCTTCTGTCCGTTCTTTTTCATTTCCATCTCTTTCTTTCTCCCTGCTACCGTGTCTCTTGTGACATCTTTCATTACTCCCCTCCACATCTCGCTTTGCCTCTCCCCTACCCTCCTTTGTTGCTCTCTTTCCCTTAGTATACATTTCTACACCTCCTCTTGCCTATGGTATCACTTTCCTGCCTGATTCAGAACAGACCTCACTGTCTCTCCTCTCCTGCTTTCTCACATCGGGCCATATGTAAGGTGACAGATCTGTGAAAAGAAGAGCTGGAATGTGTGAAATACTCACTGATCAATACTTTACAGGGACCTGTTAAAATCCCATTCCCTCAACATGGTGTCACTCTGGAATAATGCATTGTTCTACTGGGGGAAATGAACTGATCCTCCCATATGGTTTCATGAAAGTGCATCCTGTGTGTCATTACGTGAGTAATTTTAACACTTTGGACCTCCTTTATAAGGCTTCTGCTGTTTTGCTGCCTTCAGCTAACAGATGTCACTGTAGAGCCACTCTCCACTGAATAAATAGCCCCCATGAAAACTACTGACGTCATGATCTAAAGCAACAACAACAGATATTCTGGACAGAAATGTTGCTTTTAAGTCTTTAATGCTGAAATGCACAACAAATATAATTCATCATCAAACCATTGTCTATTCAGATAAAATGGACTGAGCTCTAAGCTCTTTTACAGCGATGACCTGGATTCACATTCAGTGGGCTAAAAGGACGTATAAAATATGATAACAATAAATAAAAAACAAATAACCAGCAGCAATGGTTGTCAAAAGGTATAAATATCAATAAGATTAGTGATTGGGATGAAAAAGATTAAAAAGCAAACAAATGTGCAGCCAGTGAAAAAATGCATAACAACACTTTAGAAAAGAAAAAAAACCCAGTTAAAATGGTGATGATCACTTAACTTCCATTCACCTCCATTGCATCTCAGACAGATATTTTTAAGGGTCTGCATGTGACATTGCATTGACATAGGAGCAAACTACTATTTGCTATGAAGACAAACAATGGCATGTACATATTCACAAAATAATAATAAAAGAACGAGATACTGTGCTGATTTCCTCCATCATCCATGACATCCAAAGAAACGGCCAAGAGTAAGCATAATGTATATGTGTGTGTAAGATAGACCACAAAATAAAATGTAGTATATTAGGCATGTTTATTATGTGTAAGTGCAGCATGTATAGAAAATGAGTAAACCAGTAAGCAAGCAGGTGGTAACCACCAATATTTATTGTAAAAAACATAGTTTTTCTGATAGCTTTGACCAGCAGGTAATACTTTGTGTTTTGGCATAATGTGCTGTAGAAAGCTCCAGCTGTGCAATATCTTTGTGAGAAGAAATTCCCCACCAACAGTGTGTGTGATGGTTTCCAGTTTAAAACTGAAACAGATAAAACCAGATCAAACTACATGGCTGAATACCGTTAAAGGAGAAAATATGTTTTAGGCTAACTGGCCCTTTAGTGAGTGTCTATTTATGATTTTATTTAATTCATGAATCGACTGCTACACATAGCAATGACCCAGTAATTTGTTCTTTCACGTTTACGCCTTAAATGCATACATAAAATCAGCTGTCACTTATTGGCTCTGAGAGCTAAAAATAGCCCATCATTGGCAGCACTTTAAATCCAACCAGGGTAATTAAGGCCGTCACATTCTGTGTGTAGGGAATATGTCACGTTTTTGTGCCAGAGTGGGGCTGCAAAATCAGCACTTATTGACCGTAGTTTTGCAGAATTGACTGAGGTGTGGGCCCGGCTCCATTGATCTTTGCGTTTGTGCCTCTTCCCATGCTGTGTGCCACTTTTACCACCCACTACCTTGCAACAATATCCCCATCCCAACTACTGCCCAGTCAGTGTCAGTGTTGATTTGCTCTGTATTGTTGATGCAGGAACAGAGACGATCAGACTCTTGCTGTGGTTTCAGACTCTTGCCTGTTTTCTATTGATGTATTTTTGTGGTCTTGGTGTAACAATGTGTGGCGCCAGGATTACTGCAACAGTGTCCTTTTCAAATCAATAATAGAAGAAAAAAAAATGCTGACCTCATGGTTCATTTGTTAGTGCCATTGTGCTCTCAGAAATACACAGTGGCATTCATTAACTGGCTTTTTCTCCCCCGTTTGGCACACCACCAGCTGTACCTGAAATGATCCGTAGTAAAGGTCTTCTTCTGTGTTTATGACCGTCTCCTTAGAATTTATCTTCACTTCATAATTTGTGCTCAGGTACTGTGGCCCTGAGGGTCGAAACACTTCAACATTTCATAAACACTTCAGTTTTTTGTAAAACACTACAGCATTCCTCAAAAAAACTACATTTCCCTAAAGCAATTATTTTGTTTTATGAAATAATGTAGTGTTTTGGGAAATGTTGCAGAATTTCGTGAAATTTTGCAGTGTTTTGGGAAATGTTGCAGTGTTTTGACCCTCTGGGCCACCGTACTCAGGTGCAGTTTGTGGTGATCATAAATAATCCCTACTCCACACACTTGCAAGAACTCACAGCACATGCAGCCGAAGTTGTTTCGTTCTTCATTAAATGTACATGAAGCAAACATATTGATATTTCATTGATGGATGATTTGCTTTGTACATTATGAGCAAAGAAGCAGGTTCGATAGGCGTTCACTTTGAAACACGAGGGATAACTTTGTTCCCTCTCCGTCTTGCTTGGCTCTTAAGTAGGAATTTAAAAATTCACAGACTGAAATGGAGACAAGTAGTTTGAAACCCTATTGGCGGTTTTGAATTATTTATTCAGCTTAGATCTCGGTGCCCTGCGTAGTAGCTCAGCAGAATACTTATCAAAATGATTCAGTTATGATTCAGTTCCCTCTCGTTCAAAAAAAATGTTCAGTTTTTGTCTACAGACACACTGCAGCACTTTCAGCAACAGTTCTTGAATGAAGCTGTCCACCACTTTTCAGCATGATCTCAGGCTCATGCTGTGGTCTGTTAACTCTTATCAAAAGGTGCAAATCCCCATCGTCTGGGCCTATGTCCCTGGCTCTTTGCCTTCACTTTATCTCGGGTACTTAGTGCATGAGCAATGAGCCTGTGTTTCTTAACTGGGTGGTCTGATTGATCACCTCAGCTAAACGGCCCGACCTATAAATCAGTACCTCGCCCCACTCAGTGCGTTAATCACGTCCGCCAACAAAGACAATTAGACAATTAAAGAAACATGGGTAGGCCTTAAAAAATATGCTTCTTTAATTGCCACAGCAGTTTATTAGGGACTTGGGCAAGATCAACTTAAGCATCCATTAACCCTGAGATTTAAGAGGCAAGAAGGTAGCGGGGAGGGGGGCTTAGTGCGACCTGGAGGGAAGATGGGGCGTTGGGCAGATGGCAATCTAAAAATACCGCATTGGCTCAACATAGGCCATGAGATATTTTTGTATGGAAAGGTTTTTTTCTGGGGAATGTATTATATTCAATAAAAGGACAATTGTACAAAAGCCATGAGAGGCATGGTGGAAAAAAAGTAGGCAGTGTTGGCCAAAGTTTACCTGCTACGTAAGAGATATTATCGCCTAAGAAAGAGATATTATCCCCTACATAGGAGATACTATCTCCTACCCAAGCGATATTATCTCCATAGGAGATATTATCTCCAAGAAGAGGGATATTATCTTCTACATAAAGTACATTATCTTCTGTTTTATCTTCTAGTTTTATGACGTTTAGCTAAATGCAGCATAAACAAGGTATCCTTTAAGGTAGCACATGATTAAAAACTTCAAATAATAATTGTCAAAATCTTGACCTCAATCAGCCTCATATCCTTTCATTGATTTATAAATCTGTGTATTTATGATATATAAAATGTTTTCATTCACTTTTCACTTAATCTAAATTACCCTCACCTCACTTTGTATTATATCCTTTTAAAACAATACATTTTTGTTTCATATTTAGTCCTGACCAACATCATATACATAGGACATGAAACAAAAGCATAATGCTGCACAGCTTAGCAATACCACAAATTGTGGTCACGTAAATATATAGCAAAAACTGCAGCTGTATTATGTAGTTCTGGACTATGTTATATTTCATTGCTGTTCGTTTTTAGTTTATCCAAACCCTGTAAGCTCAACTCAGCTAAACCACATGAGGGTATATTGTGAAAAAAGACACAAACCTTGGGATTTAATTTTTTTTCATTCCCTTTAAAAGCCAGGTATGGCTGCAGTTTGCACACTGCTACTTACATGCCGGATTCTGCAAATTGGAAAAGGCAACCAGTTGTTTGCTGAAAGTAATGCGGTAAAAGCAGTAACGTCACTGCAGAAAACATTGTAGAACATTCAAGCAAAACTAACAACTGTAGTTAAAAACTTGACAGACAAAACTTACATTTAAGCTTCTGAAATAATCATTGAAGTGCAAATGCACACAGCATCTGTCATAATGGGGAGTCAGAGAGCAGCTCTGCTCTGATCTCTGCTATGTTCACATTTGTGAACCCAACTTTGTAGACACATCTTACTATCTGAATAATGCACCTTTCAAATTGTTGCACAACTGAACTATTCTGACTTAAGACCAGATGTCTTTTTGTCTTTAGCTTTCCTGCTGCCTCAAAATAGAAATATGCCAACAATGCACCTGACCACATGTCATTTAAAGACCTACACAGCTTTGGGCGCTTAGATAGACACAATTACATTTGCAACTTAGACAATGTGGGCGTTGGCTGTGAAAATGCATCTTTTTCTAGCAATGACAGTCGCTATGCACTCCGCACTGCTTTACGCTGGTTGTAAGACAGAACCCCTAATGTTCAGTGTGGAAGTTTGTTACATTCCTTCTGTACAGCTACAGAAACTTTTAATGTAGCAGCTCACTGGCTGTACTGCACAGTCTGTTCTCTGTTTCTGAGATATCCATTCCTTTCATCCGTCATTACCGGGAGAAGAAAAAAAAAAAAAAAAACACCTACTACTTGAAATTAACTCTTTGAAAATGCAGTATCATCTCCTCTGTCTTGATCTAAATCACAAATTGGCCCTCTTATGATCTGCATGAGAAAAGCAGGCCTGGGATGATGTGAAGATGGACTGCTCCAGCCGGGCCTGTGGGCCTGATGAAAGCACTGCCACCTTTGATGTTATGACAAGGACTGATGAGTACTTCACACCGTGTCTTCTCTTGATCTCATGCAATGGCTGTGTGCGTGCATGTGGCCGTGTATTTTTAGAAAGCAATCGTAACCTCATGCATAAAGTATAAACTTGGGTATACATAAACAAGTCATTATGCAGAGGTTATGTGGACAACACAGACAACTTACAGGACATGAGTTAGTGTGAGCTTTTTGTTATGCATTTCTTTATAATGTATAAAGAAATGTTTGTTTAAAATGATGCCTGCGGCTGTGCATCAGTACAAACAAATGACTTTCATACTGAAGTTTTTTTTTAGTAAACCAAGGGATTTTGGCTTTACACTCAGCTTGTCTTTGTGTGTCCACAGCACCCGCCAGTGTCATCTGCTGCTTGACATCTTCAATCCAACTGAGCATGAGCTCACTGTCATCGCCAAGAACAACCAGGACCTGGTTCTCCATGCCAGCGAGTGCCAGAGGTAAGAAGAAGGTTTCTCTGTCTAGATAAAAGTGGATGTTGTTTCCCATGGTCCATGTGTTGAAGGCTCGAAGCAAAATGTCCAGCTCTCAAGTTTTTTTTAGTTTTTTTATGCCTTCATATATAACCAATAACCTTGGCCAGAGGCATTATTCTTTTGGGTTGTCCGTCCATCCATGCCATTCTTGTGAACACGATATCTCAAGTGCCTTCAGGGAATTTCTTAAAATTTAGCACGAAGATCCATTTGGAGTCAATTATGAACTGATTAGATTTTTGGGATAGACATTGCATCTATCTCAATCTCATGAATGCGATATTTCATGAACACCTTGAGGGAATTTTTTCAAATTTGGCACAAACGTCCACTTGGACTCACAAGTGATTAGGACATGTGGTGGTCCAAGGTCAAGGTCGCTGTGACCTCACAAAACATGTGACTCATGAATAACTCAGGGAGACATAATTATGCCAAAGATCCACACAAATGTCCAATAGGATATAACGAAAAACAGCAATGGTACTATATATTGAAAAGGTTAAAGGTCAACTTCAGTGTTACATCAAAATGTTCTACAAAAACACTTTCAATCAATAACAGAAGAGGAGACATTTGGTCAGATACGGATCTGGTGGCACCAATTTTGGGTGCTCACCTTGAAACTGTGCTGATTTTATGGATTCTCTGTGCTACGGGGGGAAGATGTGTGCTAAGCATCCATGGCATACAACCATGATGCAGAAATTCTAGTTTCTTTCTGCACTCTTAACTCTGTGCTTTTGAAACAAAAATATGATAACAAAAATGAGGGTCTTTCATCAAACATTAAAGCAATTGACCGTGCTGCCAGTTAACTGTTCGAGGCAAATCTTAAGTTTATATATTAACACCCTACCCTTCAGGTACCCAACATGTGCAACAGGGAAAACGCTGTGAAATATATTACCTCAAAAATGTGCTTGTTAGTTTTGCTTGTTTATGGGAATTTATGGGTCAGGAAGATGGCAAAATGACAAAAATATTTACGATGGCTTGGGACTGACTTCATAAAGATCATGAGGGCAGGCTGTCCGTATTTTTCCCGACCCATACCACTCACTACGTACAAATCCATTGTAAGACAAACCTCTCTTAAGGATATTATACAAAATACTAACAAACACTTAATTTTGACATTATTGTGAACCATTAAAACAAAATTTAAGCGCTTTTGAGGCAATATGCAGCTCTACCATGAAAATTCACATTGGACTTGGAATCATCAGATACTAAATATTAAATGAGGATTTGAGGCACAAAAAATTTTAAAAAATCATGGCATCTCTAGATTTTAAGCCTCTCTACTAATGTTTCTTGCTTTTTAAAGTATACATCCCAGCATTGAGATTTGCACATTTATAAGCATCATATTCATTATAAATTAAAGGCAAACTTATTTCAGACTGTGTAAGTGTGAGAGCATACATGCTATTAAAAGGACTGATATGTTGGTTTTGCTATCTCTGGGAAGTTGAAATTTGGACAGTTATTGCCCCCAACATCTACCATTAAAGAGTTTTCTCAGTCCGGGTTTCAGTTTTAGCTTCTCTGACAGTCTAAATGCTTTTTCACAGACTTTTCTTTTTTGCCAAAAAATGAAAAAATATAAAGGAAATCTTAAATTTGTAAAGGGAAAAGAACAAGATCTGACATAAATCTATAGATCAGTCTCTCTCTCTCTCTCTCTCTCTCTCTCTATCTATCTATCTTTCTCTCTCGCTCAGCTTGCCGTTTCATTGGAAAGTGGCAAATTATGATTCCTGTCAGCGCTCTCCCTCCAGTGCATCCTTCGCCATGAGCGGAGGTACACTGTTGGTGACTCATAGGCCTTTCTCCACAGGGGTGGAATGTTATTATTTGAGGGGAATTAGGGGGTGGAAAGGGATCTTTTCAGACAGAGCCAAACAGCTCATCTCCCAGCTCACTCCAAATAATCTTTCCTGTGCAGAAGTGAGCTGTTGAGATAAGCTTACCAGCATCTTGTAACCACAAAAAAAAGATCACTTCAAAACTCTCTCAAAAAGTTACATTCAAAAAACACCACTTTATCTACCCCTATATGTCAAAGGATTGGCTGTCATTTCATAAAGTTGAATTTATAAACAGTAAATGCCATGTGAATCATCACAGGGGAATCAAGTGCAACCAATTCATATTTTCTAATTGAATTAATGTTTATATGTATGTTTTATTCATATCAAGTGAATTTAACTTTTTTAAATTTCTAGTTTTCATTATGAGGCTCATATTTCTGTCCAAACCTGACCAGAGGCCAACACAGTTAATGTAACGTTACTGAAGTACTGAATTTGTCCCTGTCACACTGTTGTTGTTTCCATGGTTACAGCTTGACTTTACACTATACAGTAATTATATGGCAAAATGAATGTAAGCAGGCATTGTTTTATATAGGTTTACATAGGTAGATTGTTTTAATGTACACATCTCTTAACACACACACCCACACACTTTACGCAGTGTCATCAGCATAAAACTGGAGACTAACTATTCTCTTGCATCATGTTTTCAATCCGCAACTGCTTTTGAACTGCAACTACTGTTAACTGAAATATATACGCAATTCAACCATCTTGGTTTATTTGAAGTTATGTCAGAGTAAGGCAACAGTGCCTACTTTGAATGGCTTCAGCGCTGTTGTCCTCTATTTGATTGGATCTTCCAGCAACGCTTAAGTTTTATTTGTTGCTGCTACCAGCTGGAAAGACCAGAATGCAAAGAAGTCGGGCTTAAGGTTGCACATAACATTGGATGATGACACATTTTGTTTGACATCCTCCATCATCAGCGCGCTAAAATTTATTTATATGAATATTTAACACCAGAAATCATCAATGTATAATAATACTTAGATACCAGATCCCAAGATGGCGCCTATCCATTCCAATGGAGTTGTTCACTTCAAAAAAAGTTTCTAGCTTCCAGATTCAGTTCTGCAGTATGTAGATATGAATATGTGCAGAACTGAAACTTTTGCTGACCCCACCTGAGACTGGAGACATCTCTTTTGTAATGGTGACCTATGGCAAAACAGCCAAGTGGCCACTGGGTAAAATTGGATGCAAGGCTGAATAGTGTTTATTGGGGGCCCAATAACAAACCCCAGCACTAAATAAAACGTAGCTTAACACAGCAGGTCCATCATCTTAAAGCCTAACCCGAACATCATCTGTACCCAGTCCCATCTGTTGGGCCTAACTCTAGTCAGGTATCCACACTCTGTTTCAGGCCACCTTGGAACTTATGAGTTCTTCCGATTGAAGGTGTCGATGACTTGAAAATATTAGTTGGCTGAAGGTTGCACAGTTTCAGATTAGCTTGCCCCAACAACTCTGCTTTCTGTAAGATACAATTTTGTGATCTATCAAATTACTGTACACACTGAGCAGATGAGGCATCTGTTTAGCACAAATGGTGTCATACCCACAGTGGAGTAACTGCTTAATGATTCAGGTATACCACACTCCTGTCTTTGCTTTGCTCTTTTTTGACTGAGCAGCCTAAATATATCTCTTTGGAGAGTTATTTTGTGGTTTGTTTTCCTCTTTCCACAAGTGTTTTATCAAATAAACAAATCACACCAGAGAATAAATGAATCTCTGCCAAAGAAAAACATATTTGTGTAGCCATTTTTGACATCTTCAGGATTCTCTCAAAAGAGATTTTGATCTCAAGGACCCATGCTGGTTATCCATTTATCACCTACTTCTCTGCCTTTGGAACAATTACACTATGTAAAACTTTGTAAGACTGTAGGCACCATCAAAAGTTACATAAATATAAACTAAGACACACCCAGTCACCCAATCGTGCTGCCTCTCCATTCAAAGTACCTTCCTGCCCAATTGGTGTGAGGGCATCGATGGGGCGGCAACAGGGGGCTCGGTTGGTGATGAAATAAGGCTCCTGCTTCCAGGAACAGCCAATAGCAGAATTCAGTTACAATAGCCAGGTTGCAACCTACACATATTTGTAATAAAATATCTAGAATTTTCATACTTCAGTCATAAACTTTGTTGTTTGAAGGTCTTTTACTTGTAAAGGAGTGTTTTTGCTTTCTTGCATTCACTTAAGAAAAAAATTTGAGTACCTCATCCACCACTGTCCAGGGATATAGAAAAATCGGAATGAACCGAAAAAGCAGTTCTCATGCTATATTAAAGGCTATCTTTGCTATTTTGTGTTATTAGCCCTTTTTTTTCTTTTTCCAAAATTCCATTAGCTCTTTTAAGGCCACCTGTCACTGTTATATAATTCTCTAAACTGCAGAGATTCACTTCACCCACCTGTCATTAATATCATAATGAAGTCAATGGTATACAGAAGAACCTAAGTAGAGGTCAGACTACACAATGCACCAGTTGTATAATTGATTTAAAACCCCTGCTTGTCTGGAAACTGATACAATATGACACGATGTGCCTCTGAGGTGAAAAATGTCAAGTCTGGTAACAGCAGCAGATGTATATATAGATTTACATGTCTTTTCCCCCCTTTGACTGACATTCCCTTTAGACACAGCTTTTGGCTTTGACTCCACCAGTGAGAGCTCCCCTCCTGTAGGGTTGTCTCTGGAGGCCTTTAGACATATAAATTAATTATCAGATAGCATATTGATTCATTTAACAGCATGCAGTATTTTTGTTGATACCTCTAAGAGGCAGAGACAAGCAGATGCAGCCTCACTCATCATCACCAGCTCAGTTTTTGGCACCACGCTGATCATTTCCTTTGACATGCACCCAGCACACACACACAATATTCAGAGTGGGGTAGGATTTTGCATACAGAGAGAATCGGGGCCGCAGACTCTTAGATCTCCTTCTGCTGAACCATATTGTGCTTGTCTCTTCAACTCATCCTCTCTCGACATCAGATGGCCCTGTCATTTCATATTTCTTTCCTGTATGATGAATGAGGTGTCAATGCGCAAGATGTTTTCTGGATTCTTCATCCAGGGCCTGGTGGAGCTATGGCTTCAATCCGACAGTCGCAAAAATGACCCTGTCAATCATCTATGCTTCCATCCTGCGACAAATGATTTTTAATTGTTTCCACTGAGTTTTTCATGGTTACACAAATAGAAATAGAAAAAGAATGCATGCACTGGGAGACATACCACAGTCTGAACAGTAGATTTAATAGTTTCTAGATTTGACAGAAACATGAGAACAGTAACAGCAACATACCATCACCTGGTATAGCCTGTTTAAGTAGTTTTAGATACAACAGGTGGTAACTTCCATTTATTGAATAACGCTACTGAAAGATCTTGCTGGTTTTGTGTGAGCAGTGATTTTAGTCAGTGGAGTGTGTGTTCTCTCCTGCGAAGGCGACACGCAGAGAGGGGCGACAGAGTGCTGCTTTCATCTTCTCATATCATTCACAGACATGTCTTTTACAGGGTCTTTATCCCCTTGATGGTGTTCTTTAATGGCGAATGAAAAAAAAGAAGTGAGGCACCTCAGAAAAGTGAATGGTCACTTTGATGTCTGGGAGCCCAACAAGGCTCCCAAAGACCAGTGCAGCACCATACTTAGATGCCCAAACTTGATTTTTTTTTCCTGTATTTGCTTTGAAAGGAGCAGTACAGACAGGAGAGGACATGTAGAGGATGTTCACCTGTTATTTCTTTTGTGGTTGGGTCTTACAGATTTTCCTGGTGTAGCTTTATTTCTTGGTTAAACATTATTCACATTGGGGAATTTTACATGCCCACATTGACTTGTCTTGTGAAATATAATGATGTCAATTTGAAGCAGTTTTACTTAATTATTGGAAATGTTCCCAACCAATTTTTGGCAAATCATTAAAGAAGATGGTCTTTTTGTATCTTTTCACTAGAAAAACAGTGAGTTACAATATGTTTCTAAAAGTCTTTTCGGTGAAAAATTAAGAATCTTGGTTTATATTTGATCAGCAGTGCCTACATTTACAGATTAATCTCAGTTTTCTCAGGCTCTGTTTTTACAATACAGGAAACAGTATGGCGCCAAAGTCCCGTTCACAAATTCTTATATTACAGTTAAACAGGCCACTAAAATATGTTTCCAAAGACTTTTTAGGCAAGCTATTGGCAGTACAGTAACAATATCTTACTTACAATATTTGCTCAGCACTGTTTAATCTTACATTTTTTTAGGCAATTTTTAAAATACTGGAAACAGTATGGTGTCCACTTCCCTTTCACAAATTCTCGTTTTACACCTAAACAGGGCACTAAATATGTTTCTGAAGACATTTTAGGTGAGACATGGGCATATTGTAACAGAATATCAGTTTTTATTCAATCAGCACTGCCTACTTCTACAGTTTAATTAGAGTTTAGTCTGAGATTGAGAGAGAGAGACAGAGCAAGAGAGAGAGAGAAGGAGAGAAGCAGCTCTCTCTCGATCTCCCTCTATACTCTTTGTGTCTGTGGTGGTGGGTATACAAATATACTGAAGGAAAATCTTTAGTTTGAGTAACAGCCAAAGAGTCAGGGGACATTTGAGCTGAGATGAGGGATGGAGATCTGGTGCTAGTAAGATCTGGTGCTGGTAAGAGACATACTACCTACATTGCTAGGATTAAAAGCTGGTTGAAAAATGGCAGAGTATACCCTTTTCCATGGTAATAGCATTTTTGAATGACTGCTGTGGCCCACAATTGCCACAGAATCAAAGTTGGGCATTTGGGCAAGAAATAAAACAAGCATATTTCTACATTATTATAGTAAAATAAGAATTACTCTGTGTTCTTCTTTGAGAAAAAATTGAATTTAAATTTTTTGTTTTCATGAAGGTGTCAACTATATTTTCATTCATTTGAATAATGTGACCGATTTTCTTACGTAGATAAAGAGCTTGTTTCGCCACGGCCAATCAAATCTTCAAGTCAGAATGACTCTCAGCCAGACACAACGAAAGTGCCACAGACTTTAAACAGCAACCAACATTAGCTTTAAAGTCTTCTTCGTATCTAACCTACAAACACAAACACACACTTGGTCCTGCACCTCAGCTTGTTAAATGAGCCACCAAACAAACATTCACCGGTTAAAAGTGCACTGCGGCTGACATCAGTTTGCAGGCTGGATGGCTAATTAGCTGCTCAACCACATCACATTAAATACAGCTAACAACACATTGTCTGCCCATGTGATGTATAGCTACAGCACAAGTTTGTTTACTTTATCTGTTTTTCTGCTGGTGGTGTTGCACAGTACTGGAGCTCAGCCTGCCAGCTGCTGTCAATCAAACAAATGCATGCCTCTCCAGCCAGCCGAGATAAAAAAGAGCATTTCTGATCATTTCCTAAAGATCTTTTTTTTTTGTTCTCTTTAAATAACAGAAGAATATAAACAAAACAGATATAAAAAAACATGTTTTTATTGCCTATAACAGCTTGTGACTTGCTTTTATCTCTAGTGTGGTGCTTTACTTTGCCTGATGTTCAGCCAACCAGTCGGTGCTAATTCAGAAGCTGGTTTTGTTGAAGCTGCTAATTTGGTTTTGTCATGAGCCTCTGTATAGCAAGTTTAAGTCTGTGGGATTTTTAACAGTTTGTAGTATTTAGGGACATCTATGGGAAGACATGGTGTATAATAATCACAACTCTGTTTTCACAAGTGTATAATCATATGAAACTAAGAATTTTTGTGTTTTTGTTGCCTTCCCGTTTATATCTACATATGAAGCTTGTCGTCTTCCATAGAGTCTGCCATGTTGTTCCTGTAGTATCCGGGAAAGGACAAATTCAAAATTTTAGCGATTTTGCATCAGACACTGTAGTTTTTCGAAATGCTTGGGAGAAGTTTCACCTCTGCAGCCCTACCACTAGATGCCACTAGATTCTACATATTGGACCTTTCACGCTTTAAAGTGAAGAAGGCAATAAGGAATGAAAGAAAAATTAGCAAGAAGTTATTGAAAAGCACAAAAAACACCCAAAGATAAGTAAAAAAAACAAAGAAAAATCAAGGCAATCAAGACTTGGATAAAATGCTTAAAAATTGTAATAAATAAATGTGCAATTTAACTTTTAATATGTTTTAATGCTAATTTCAATAAAGTTTTTCCCTAACTTTTTTTTAAATAATAATTTTCTAAATCTACTAATTTCTTGCAATTTGTGGGACATTTCTTATCAAGTTGCTCAATGCCATTTTTCCCATGATACTGAGAGAAATCACCCTGATTTTTTCAGGGTTCAAAGATTTTGAAAGCAGAAAATTATGTCGCTCCAGATTTCAAACGGTTAAATTAGGATCGGACAGTATTTCCACATCACATCAATATGGGGATAAGAGGCAAGATATTGTCCATGATTTTGGATCTCGTAATATCGTAAGTTTAGCATTTTCTGATTTAAAGGCTAAATTACAGTCATTTTTTACTCAGATTGTATCCTAACTGTTCTATTATTTGCCTTTACCCACTCAGTTATCATATCCACATTACTGAGGATTAAAAATCAGATACCTCACTGTGTAAATATTTTGTAAGGGCACTAATAGTCAACCTGACAATATCGATATTAAGGTATTTAGTTAAAATATTGTAATATTAGATTTTTTCGATATAACCCAGCCCTAGATTAAGAACAGTTATTTAGGAATAGTGTTTAGTAATAGCATTTCTTCTAAGAATAATGTATATTTATGCAAAAAGGAAAGCAATAGTCCTCTATTAGATATCACTGATGAAATTCTAACCACAGAAGTTGTGATAGTGATACAGTAAAATTGAACATTCAGTCATCAGTATGCTTCACCATGCGCATTAAGTCTGCAAGAAATGACTAATTCACCCTACAATATCTCCTCTGTGTCTGTTTTTTTAACCACCATGGGCTGAGAAAAATGATCAGGCTCTAATGGTCACTGCTCTGCATAAACAGCATGTAAATGAGCACCGCTTTCCTCACTTACTTTCTCTTCTTTCATTTGATGAAAAAAAAATCCTGTGTACCATCAGACAGCCTTGACCTTTCTACAGCTGAATCTTTGATCTAATGAGCAAATGATGATGAGACAGAGCAAATTAAAACGTGTGCTGTTCATATAAATGGAAAAATAAGAAATGTTGTCCAAGATGTCTGGCTGCAAAGTATTTTCCATTAGACAAGTTCTTAAGCATCGTAATTACGTGGGTTTGACTACAAGTCAGTCATGTCTTTTGGTGGGTGATTCTTTTGTATAGCATGGGTTTGATGCGAGTGTTTGAACAGTATCTAATTATTCAAATTGAAGAGCAGAGGCCCTGAGGCACTTGTCTCTAGCTGTCAGCTGTATAAATAAGAGCAGTTGGAGAACATCCTCGATCACCTCTTTTGTGATGTGATCCCTCCCAACATCTTCAGGAGGATTTCTCAGCACCCGTCACCACTTTTATGAGATGTGCTCTATGCCCTCTCTAGTCCTTTCAGATCTGTTTTCCAAGTTTTATTTATTTTGCATTTATTAAAGCATTACAAGTACAGTAAATATAGTGATGCAAAAGAGAATTTACAAAAACTACAAAAAATACAAGATAATACAATTAAATGAGATTAAACAAGAGAGGCATAAACAAATGAAACAAGGCTGACATCTATAAAAGTTTGTTTTTTTAAGATATACTGATCTAAATGTTACAGACTCTGAAAGTCTTTAAAGGGTTTTTTAATTACATCTTGTCTTAATGCAGACAGTTTTGTTTTTTTGCCCAATTTTGTAAGATACCTCTTTCCTAGATCTCTTTCACCACCTCAATACAATATGGGTAAATTCAGTTTTCTTTAAGGTACTGATAAGACTGAAAAATTACAAAGAAAAAGAAGCAACTACAGCCTCTCTTTCTGTACACAATGTGCCTGTTTATATAGTGCCAATAGAATTCTTCAGTTGTCAGTACTGATCATGTTTTTTTAACATAATATCTGTGTAGAAAACCAGTCGGTCATTTAGATAAAATGAAATGGCGCTGAACAAATGATGCCTCAGTTTTTTTGTGTGTTTAACCACATACTAATGTCCCACCAAAAAAAAGAAAAAAAAAGAAATAAATATTGGTTTAGGTGTATGCTTTATTTAGCATATTTTCACTACTTTACCTTGCTGCCGGACAGCCTTTTCCAACGGAGAACTGAAGCCATCATCTCACGACTGCATCAACAAACTACAGTTCTTTACTTCACAGAACATGGAAGTTGTTGATCTACCACTGCCTTAATCAGTGTGTGAGATAATACAGTGAAAATAATCTAAATAAAATGTACACTTAAACTAATAATGATTTTTTTTCAAAGTGAATAAAATAGTTTTGCTGCAGCCCCCTTCCACTCAGTACATTGCGTTAGCTCGGTGCTGGTAGATTTTGTGTATCACAGATGATAGAAAAAGCAATACAGTGCTTATGTATTATACTATTTTTGCAATTTTCACTTGCTCCACAACTAAAAATATTGCATCATACACTGCAACTTCTCAGAAAAGCCGCTGTGAAATGACTCATTTTAGGTAGCAACAATTCCAAATCAAGCCAGCAAAATCCACGAAGGACTGATAACATAACAACAGCAGAAAAGTCAGATAGATTTAACTATTATGTTTAATGATATATCTTTAAATTTTACAGCTACAGCTCAAAATAACAAAACATGGACAAACCTGCATTGCTTTATACTTGAATATGTTTTTTTCCCTTTTATTTTGGCTAAACTGCTCATTTAACCCTTTGAAACATGAGCAAATAGGCTTGATTTTTTTCAAAAGCATGGAAAGAAGGCAATAAGCCACTGAACAAGAAATGACTCAAAAAATAAGTAGGATATTGGAATAAAGTGAGGAGGAAAATTACCTGAAGATAGAGAAGTAAAAAACAAAAACCTTGAGAAGATGCTTAAGAAATTTCTGTAACATTTAAAAAAATAAAAATAGTAGTTTCTGAGAGTAGATTCTGATTTTGATGTCATCTTCTTGTCAACTTTTTCTAGATTTTTGACATTTGCAAGATGTTTCTTGTTGTATACATTTCAAATGCTTATGTCTGAATGCAGCACAAAATGATATTGATCCGGGTGTATAAGGGTTTTAAGAGTTTTAAACCAACTCTTTATACGTTCTAAACACTGGGTGAAGATATATTAGTTTCTCTAGTGGCTATTTTGTGACAGCATCATCTTTTACAACTATTTGTCATTGAAATAAACATGAGACTTAGTGTTCGGGATGCTCTTTAGAGGCACCCAGTGTCCATTTCTTGGCCAGCAGCAGGTTGCTCTGAGACCTTGTTGATCCCAAACCCCGCTCTGCATCAACAGTACAGCGGTATCTCCCAGGGGATCTAAACAGGCTGTTGAGGATTTACATCTCATCACAGAACCAACCCCCTCACCTTGAACCAGTTCCCACTGCCACTGTCCACCATTATCGTGGCAGGGGCGGCTCCGTAATAACGCTCACTGCAGCAGTGTCTCATTTCCAGCCACATCTCTTCTCCATTCGACATGCCTTTTGGCTCCGCCTGATCGGTGCGCATAAGGGCAGACACGCCTCATTGCACGAGCTTTTCAAACAAAGCTTGTTTCCATAGTGACCACCTTTCCCCCTTCTTGTGCTACTTTTTATGGCAGCAGAGCACATCATGCATCTGCAGTCATATGCCCCATCTCAAACAGCCTGAACGTTATCTTTTTGATTGTTTCACAACCAGCAAATCAAATTTTTCTCACTTTGTGAGAATAATAGAAATGCTCATTGCATGAACAAAATAATGTATGATAAAAACACACTGGTATCAGCTGAGGATATGGAATAGGAGGAGTGTTTTCCGACAAAGATGAGAGTTGACTGCTGAGATGTACATCTGCTGCTGCTCGACCTCTCCCTGGGATTCATCTTCACACCACTGTCATTTTTCCTCAGCATCTGCGGGAGCTTTTTCTTTTCCCCCAATCTCACATTTTTCATCAAATGATGTGTTCCCTAGGGGGCATTTTAGCCCTGCTGGCCGTCTGGAGATGGCTTAGTTAAGGTGTTAGTACATCGAGATCTTTGTTTCTGCTCACGTCTTCCTGTACAGCACTGTATTGCTAGAACCGCTCCATTAGTCATGGTTTGATTTTTTTGGTATGCTGTAAATGTGCATCATCTGCAACTGAATCCATATCCCTTTAATGTCCTCAGTAAGAAAAAAGAAATTGACTTTTTTTTCTTTGCATTTTTTATGTCCTTTGGGCTATAGCAACAAAAATCAATGTCTTTTTTTTGTACTTGTTTGTTTTTAACCGTTTTTTTAACCGTTTTTTTTTTTTTTGTTGAATATATCGTTAGTAAGCATTTGAGATGGTCCCAGTCCCAGACAATATTTGGTAATCCAAAAAATAGAAATAAAAAAGAAAACTCAATTCAACTTTTTCTTAGTCACCTCATACTCACAAGGCTTAATTGCTTTATTAAGTCATCATTAAACACACTTAATTCAAACTTGACAATAACAAAATAAAACTTAAGTCCACTGTTCCAACAATCACCAGCTCCAGTTTGATCAAAATAAATCCTTAATTCAACAATTTAGATGTGAAAAACATGGTGTTATTCCCCACGGTCTCTCTCTGTCATTGCTAGCCGCCAGCTGTTTACAGTCCTGTAACTTATCCCGCCACCATTAGGTGTCGCAGTGATTTCAGCTCAGCTGCCTGTTCCATCAGTAGATTTTTGAGACTCTGGGCAATAGTGGTGCGTGCTGTTCACTACATACAATAAGTTTAATAGAAAGAGGACCACCTGTATTTATGACGGTATTGAAAAACATATAAAATACCCTGGCATACCACCCAAGCCTACTTAGCATCTCTACCTGAACCATAAGATGTCAATTCAGCTGGTTGGTTAAGCATGGCTTTATAATTTGAGTCTGCATAGATATAATGGATAATATTAAATACATCATTTATTTGTTAGTTTTTTTTCTTAGCAAATAGTCAATTTAAATTTCATTAGCTTAGCTTCACCACCTTTACCTGAAATTATAATGTGGAAGAATGATTAGTAGGAGGTGAACTGAAAAGACAGACTATCTTAAGACACAGCGACATCTACTGGATCATTTTAGCATAACATACCTAAACCAAATGGTAGAGATAGCTCAGTCAGTATCAGTTAAATTCAACTTTTCATTAAGATACGGTGCCTCAAAATGTGCTCCATCAAAAGGCTGAGCAGGAAGTTAAAGGGTTAAATTCATATGACCGCTGAAGCAGACTTATCAGACTTGCAGCCATTTCCGTCTCCAGTCACCTGTAACTTTTTTCGACTTAAGGTCCTCTGCTGTCATCAGATTACCCAATTCCCTCACAATAACATGTAAAGCAACATGTTATTATTTACAAGATGCAACGTCCTTGTATAAAAATTCAGCTGGGGACTTTTGTTGCATGCCATTCCCTTCTATCTTCTCATGCCCTGCCTCTTAACTACAGCTCTGTCTAATAATGGCAAAATGCCCCAAAAAGAGCTTCAGGGTTTCAGCAGTGGAGCCAAAAATAGCTCCCTCTGTCAACCCTCGTAATAGTCTACAAAGCCTCAGTTTTAATGACAGCCAGCACATTAGAAGATTGTCTGCAACAGAGGCATTCTTCAATACCTATCCGCATACAGTAATTGGCGGTAAGGAGTGGCTTTTTACAGCAGCTCATCATATCGAGCGAGACGTGGATTGATGGAGCGCTGCAGCCGCTGCATACAAAGGGTTACACAGGAGTCAGCCGCAGTCTAAAAATAGACTGTTGCTCTCGCCTGCCTCTGCACAGGCCTCTATGGATCTCCGCCCTTAAGCTCTTGCACGTGAGGTAAAAATAACTCCTCTTTGTGGAAGCACACACACACAGACTCGGTACGTTCCTCGCTCTCAGCCTCTCCCCTGTGACATAACACAATCACTGGCTGTTAAAAAAGATGCAAAAAAGGCTCAGATAAAATGCTGGTTACACATGATTTGCCGTTCTGTGTGGGGGCATCGTTCAGAGCACAGCATGCTCGCAGTCGCACACTACTGAACACCTTTTACATTGTAGTAAAACAGCGAGACAAGGAAAAAAAACAAAACAAAATCTCCTACACAAATAAATACCTTCTGCAACAATGCTGCAGCAACAGTAGTTGACTGGAAGCATGTGCACACAACATCTGTTATTGCGTGTCCGTGTTCGAGTTCCCGGACCCCCAATTTGACGTGATTCATGGCCACGTGGTGGTTGGATCAAATTGGCCCCATGTGCTTTAATGTGATTATCATGTACTTTTGGTCTGAGGCAACACAGCATTTAATTAGGAAGGGGTCATTTCACTGTGACCGGCTCATCCTGAGCTGCTGTTATCACTGCCATTAAAAAAAGGCTTCACTGCCACTGCTTATTGCAGGATTGTGGTAATTAGCAATATAGTGTCAGAAGTCACACCTGGGGGACAAGATGGAACTCGGTGATATGGGGCGGGTTTGCATTTAGATATTCTCTGGTGGAAAAATAACATGAAAGATCTGGAGACCTCAGTCACCTCGTCTATACACCCAGATTTACATAAGTGTAGCTCACTGCAGAAAACATGAATCTGTCCCTCGGTGTTGATGTTGTTCTGTTGCATTGATACTCAGTTTTTGCAATATCTTCCAAGCTAGGGTTGATCCCAGTTTTCAGATGAAATGAGTATCTGGTATGGATCATGTACTTTTTTTGGGCACAAGTATCGTTTACGTAAATGTGTCAATATCAGTGCACATTATAAAGGAAAACACTAAACTAAAATAATCAAACACAGAGTTTACTGCTGCGTCTCTGGTCACAGGAGGGTTTCCATGACAGCTATAAGCAAAATTTAAGCGCTATTTTTGAAATGTCAATAAAACACAGTTGCAGGTGACTGGCTTTTCCATTGAGTGATGTCATGCGACTTCTCTCGCAAAAACATTCCAAGAAGCATGGCAATGGATGTTCAAAACATTAGCAGCTTTATTTCTGTTGCAGCCAAGGCATTAGCCATCATTACTTACAATCAAAAGCGATGTAGGCGTGTTAAGGTCAAGCGCTCCTTGCTGCTGCGCGATTCGTTTCTCTGACATTTTTTGGGCATTAAAGTTAAAGTATTTTCAACTTTTAGCTCAAGGTGCAGAGTCGCACTGCTCGTCAACGTCACTTTTGGCCTCACACACGCAGCCCCACTCTACTGGCGCTCCGAGCTGTTTTTCCAGATGTGCTCTCAAGGTGCTATGGAGTAGACACACCTGGCGCGATGCGTCTCAGTATGATCGCCCCTTTAAGCAAGCAACAAAGAAAAGGCAAGCCCCTTATACATGGGAGCGGCCACTCATGAGGAATTTCTGGTAGGTGATAGTCCACGATTTCAAAGAGGAATTGTGGATTCAAAACTTCCAGATGATCAGCTGAACTTAAAAAGTGTTACGCTATGCAATAACAACTCTCATATGACCTGTAAAACCTAAAAAAGTGTTCGTAGTTTTGGGAAATATAATATCATTTTTCGAATCCCCTGAAATACTACCTAATTTGAGCGCAAAAACTTTTTGCCATAAAAGAGAGTTTTTTAAAAAATGTATGTGTTTCCATTTGGCGTGTTTTGTATTCACAATTTCAGTTTGGGCAGTTTGAGGGTTGATGAAACCCGCCTACTGACACAATCACGCTGTCATCACAGGCAGCCACTCTGTCCGCAGGGATCAACAGCTTGACTCCCACTGCTTCTACACCGGCCATGTCTTCTCCAATTGGCTTGCTTCTCTCTCAGTTTGTAAAATATCTCAGGTCAGCATTGGAGATCTCTCATAATTCGGAATTAAATTTGGTCATTGTGATGTTTGTGAGCGTGATCAGCGTGATGAGCGTGGGTTTTTTGATCCCTTACGTTGTTACATTATTCTGAAAACAAGTGCGCATTGCTCCAAAAGGGCCACTGCAGAAACACATAGCTAATTGCAATACAGATTGACATCCTACTGTGCCTCTGACTGGCTCTGATGACATCAGTTTGTGTATTAACTAGCCATGTGCTTCTAGAAAAGGTGCAGTGCAAATATGCACCAGCTTTTCCATATCTGACATCTCCATAATCTAAATCAGATTAAAAAAAATGAATTAACTATTCTTTTTCTATGTAAAAAGGGAAATCATCCTTATTTCTGTATATATATGTTTTTTAGAGAAAGATTATTGTTTACACTGTCAAAATCCTGTGCTTACATGCTGAAGCATTCATCCCTATACTGCAGCTAGAGATGAAAAACATTTTCACAGAATGCAATCCAGGCAATATTTCTCCTAAAATGTTTTTGACACTGCAAATGACTTTTTATGAACATGTAATTTGTGTTTTGATTGTGACCGTTATTTGCTACAGTATAGTCTGCGCTCTACACATTTTATATTAAAGTAGGATCCATGAAAACAGCACAGCCTGTGACTGTGCCTTATGTGCTTTCAACTTGCTCTGAGAAAGCACAAATCTCTGTTCCACACCTCTGCTTTGCCGCTACTCATAAAGTCAAGCCCACTATGACTCATCAAAATACCAGGCTAGAAAACAAACAAAAAAAAAAAGCATTGCACCTGACGAAAAAAGCCACTTGGCCAGCACAAAGCCTCACAGACTGACACGCTGACAAAGAAAAAAGCAGACTTCTCCATCTGTATGCATGATCACGAATAACATAGCTTATTTCTGCAGATTTGGCTTTCATCCATGCATGTCTTTGTTGGATTTATTCGAACGCCAACCGATACACGGCTTTGAACAGATAGAAATTTGGGTGAAATCGGCCCCATCCATCCAATCTCCCATCTACCCTTGCCGCCTTTCTGAGCCAGGGAAATAAAGGCCAAGCAGGCTGTTATCAACGAGGGGCCGTAGGGGAGGCAGGCAGGTGAAATGGACTGGGAATTAGGCCTAGAGATGTTCCTCAGTGCCCCCAGCTCAGCACACAGGTTGTTATTAAAAACCTTGTAATAGGCTAGATTAGCCTCCAGATATGGCCTAATCCTTAAAAGACCCCACAATCAAATCAATGGGAGAAGAAGATGGCGGGAGAGGTGGTGGTGGGGGCGCTCAGTTAATGCTTTCTAGTAGAAAGCATTTTTAGGGGTCCTTGGGGGTTGGAACTGGTCCTTGTTGCAATTACAACTGCTACTCTATTGACTTGCTTATGCTTTATATTGCATTTTCTCTATTTGCACTGCTTTGCTGCTACACTAATAGGTTTTATGAACATTTTGGAATTCCTTTGCTGTTTGTAAATCAGGTCTCCATTAAGTTTCATTGCGGTA
Source organism: Plectropomus leopardus (assembly GCF_008729295.1). Lineage (NCBI taxonomy): Eukaryota > Metazoa > Chordata > Actinopteri > Perciformes > Serranidae > Plectropomus > Plectropomus leopardus. Next base: position 24,997,046 of record NC_056480.1, read on the forward strand.
GAAAGTGGCAAACTTTCTCTCAAGTCATGTTTGCTGTCATGTTGATACCTTGAGACCTAGTGCTACTTTCACACACTTAGCAGTTCAGGCCTTGTTACAGCAGCATTTAAAAATGCTAACATTGGCATTGTTTTATTGGCCTCATGCTTTTAAGGTGGCTTTTCCAAAAAAAAGGAAGTGTTGCTGGACATAACAACATATTGTCCACCATTGTCTGAGAAATTGTGGCATTCATCACTTTTGTCATCAGACTTAATGACTCATTAAAAAAATATGTTGTTGAACAGTAAATAAACTTGTTAATTGAAAACTTGGAGATCTGAAAGCTAAATTAATGGTTCAAACTAATGGCCATCACCGGCTTTGAGCACTTTAAATTTGTATTAAGTTTTTTCAGCCTTTCTGAAATTAATTATGAGGTCTATGTAATTATGGGGTCTGTCATCTCCATATTCCAGCTACTAAAATAAATTTTGGCATAGTACATTTCTGCCAACCATGGAAACATTTGCATGTTATTATGAAGTGGATAAACTGACACTTTGCATTTCTTACGTTTTAACAATGTTGTGGTCAGGGCTGGGCAATAAATCCGTAGTTTCCCCACACATCCATTTATTTTCCACAATTCAAGCATCTGCTGCCACAAAAAGATTTTCTATTTTTGTGACTGGACCGCTCCTCAGGAGCAGTGTTGAAATAAACACACAGTTCGGTTATTCCACACACCGCACTCTCAGAAAACAGAATGTACTCTGGGCGCAGATGGAAATACAGAACGTGAGGTGAAGCGAAAGTCAAACCTAATCTTAATTTTGTTGGATCTAAAAGTTTGCATTCACTCGCAGTAGCTGCTCCTCTCATGCATAGATCTGATTTGATCAGTTCTGCATGGATTGACAGATCAGTTATCAAACCTGTGAGTCACAGTCTGCTGCAGAGGAAAAAATCATTTATGTCGAGCCTACGAAAACCTTTAGAGAGAGGACACAGAATGATACAATGGAACGTTTGCTGTTGTTGTCAAAAGGTTGCTAAAAATACAACAAAAAAACCCCACTGATATTGGGTGGCTACAGAACAACTGGAAACACAGTGATGACTGCTAAAACACAGCTGGTTTTGTTGTTTGTAGGTGCTGAGCAATGGTCTGTCGCTGAAAAAGTCCGCTTATAAACCACACATTTGACTGGGCTTGTGACTGAGCTGATCGCAAAAGTAAAAACAAAACAAAACAAAACAAAACAAAACAAAAAATACCCCCAAAACTTTTATAGTAGAATTTTCTTTTGATCTGCAATAGTTCTTCATAATGCTATTGCCAACTGTAGCATGCATGTAACATGCAGGAAGCACATAAAAATCTATGTAGAACACAATTTTGAAGTGAAAATACTCTTTACAGTAAGCCTTGTATAAGCAAAGAAGTCTTCAAAAGTATTGCGAGTTAGCAGCTAATGCCGACAGACACCAACTGAAAATCAAATCTCACCAATTGAAGGATTTTTATAAATGAGTCAAATGCAGCCACAAGAAGTCAGGGTTACAGTGAATCACATTTATAAGAAATATAAAATCCTCATTTTGCTGCTGTGATTTGAATTGTTTGGTTTAATTGTTTGGAAAACATTCCTCTCCATATTGCTCCTCATTTGAAGTGTTAATTTGAATGTGGCCGTCTGGCTCCCAGTAATTACCTGTCCAAAGAAAACCAGTTTGCAGGCCTCGCCAGGCACCGTCTTCCCATTTATGATCCATTCGCACAGTTGCAATGAGGTATTTTTAGACTTAATGTGTAATGTGCGCTTTTGAAGAAGGCTGAATGAAAAGCAGCTCACATTTGAGGATGGGACTTCAGTCGATGACATAAGCCCAGTTGCCACTAATCTTCAAAGGCGGGTGTATTTGAGTGTGTCGCAGCAAGAACAGGAGCTTTCCTGTTGTCTTTAGTTTGAAGTCTTAATTGTTATTTAATTTGTGTCCTGCTTTGTTGTAAAGGCTGTGTGATGATAATTGCATTGGCTTTTCTCTCCCACCTCACTTTGATGTATGTGCTTCTCTGGACTCATCACAAGATCTTCTTTTTCTTGCAGTGTAATTTCATTAATGATTCGCTTGCAACACAGGTGAGGCAGCAGATCACCTGTAATGACACTTGTGTGTTCAAATTGAGATACCAAAGCGTTGTAATCATATTTTCTCCCTTAAAATCACTTATGTGCTAAATCAACACCAGGCTCTGGTGGTTTATAATATGTCATACCTTAATATTTTCCTGAAACCTCACTGGGGTAATTAGTATATGACAGTATATGCATGTGACCCCTTTATGTCCCTAATTAAAAACAGAAATACAACTGTTCATCGTTTGAATTCAAGGTTCTCTCTATCTTGGAACACTTACGATGCTCAACTCCCTAGTTAACTCATCATTAAACACACGTCATTTGACAGAAGCAAAATAAAACTCACCTAAACTGGCATAGTTATTCTTGCTAGTAATCTATTTAGTAAGTCCACTGTTCCAACAATCACAGCAACAGTTTGTTCAAAATAAATCCTTAATACACCAAGAAAAAACAAACATCCCCGACTTTCTCTGGTGTTGCTAGCCACCGGCTGTTTACAGTCCTGTAACTTATCCCTCCACCACTCGGTGTTGCTGTTATCTTTCAGCTCAGCTGCCTGTTAAACCAGTAGAAACCAGAGACTGAGCTGTGGTAGTGCATACTGTGCACTACATACAGAGTGTCTCATTTGTGAAACCCGAGCAGAATGAATTTGTGTGTGAAGTGTTTGCAGAACTTAATTCACTTGCATTCCTGCATGCATCAATATGTTAGGAGCTCTTATCTTTTTGTGGGTACTCACAAAATCTGCACCTGCCTCTGACTGCTTGTGGTGCTTGTGTAAATAAGTAATGCGTATAAATATTACTTTTCATACGTAGACATTACAATTTCAACTCATAGTGTGCACTGTTATGTTTACAACATGTAGATGCCTTTAAAAAATGTAAGTGAAACATGACAGAAGATAAAAAATATAATGCATTTAGTGAAATTAGTTGGCATTCAGTAGATTAGGTGGAAAAAGATCAGGAATGGCTGCCAGGACGTTAAGTAATATAATACTAAACATAACACATACATCACCTTTACAGAGATGAAAAAATAATAAGCCAAACTGAACTAATCTGTGTGAGTTGAAGCTCGAACCCAGCTCATCCAAGATCATCAAGTAGCCTACAATACTGAGCCTGAGCACCATGATACCACCCAAGCCAAATCAATATATTTGATATCATCTCTATCCATGTCTTAATACATTGTGTGATTGCTCAGTAATGATGGCTATTGAGAGGAAACACAACAAAGCACTGACCACTTCAGCACTCTGCCCATCTTCCCTCTCAGTGCATCAGAGCACGACTCCTTCGTGCCCTACCCTCCATGGCCTCTGAACTGAAAACCAGAGATGAGCCTACAGATCAATACATGGATCCGCTCTGTTTTGTTTATCAAACAGAATGAAAATTGCAAAGCACACATGGCTGCCGCTCTTTAGTGTGTTCACTGAGAAATCATTTGCATCGGCCAGTGTGGTGCCTGTCAAAGCAGTGAAAGCAGGAGGCGACACTCCGAGTGAGACTCTGCCTTTACAGGAGCCTCTTATTGCAAGTTGGCCTCCTGTGAAGATGGATGTCCAGGTAATTTGCAGTTAGCTGCCCACCTCAAAGTCACATTGTGCCATTTGTTCCAAGTAGGGAATGATAGGAGAGCTGAGGGCCCCGGAAAAATGGACCGCAGGGTTTTTTGACTCTCTTCTGTCTGTGTGAAGAAAACTCTGATGGTGTCTGTCTCCCGGTTAAACACTTCAAGTAAAACCTATCAGTCATCATGACACCAGTGAGAGGCCTGAGACATTTCTTCTCTCCTGTGAAGTGCTGCTGTGTTGTGCCCCATACTTCACTATGCAGGAGTCCGATGTGTATCTCCAAGCCTGTTGAATTTTGGGTTTTCAGATAAGGCTATATGCTACTTACTAATAAAATTCTCCTACTGACTCATACAATCCTCTCAAAATGCATTGTTGCAATAATTGGCAAAATAATTTGTTGGAAAATGATAACACTAAAATATACTGTAAAGTTGGTATGACTATTATTTCAGCAAACGTTGGCATATTTCCACATCAAGCAGACATTTAGCATCATCAGCGTTCATTTAGAGGAAAGTTTTTGATCATCTGATCAAAGTCCAATACCTCCTTTCCCTCTGGCGCTGTTTCAGGCCTGGTCTTTGGTCGGACAATTTCGAGTGTCGCTTTACAAAAATGATGTGATGATAGAAACACTGTCGGCCAAACACTTTTTTCATGGTGCACAGCTTGAGAAGTTTGTTATGTGGCAGTCAGTGTCAAATTTTGTCATGCAATGTGATTGGGTAGTTGATAGCAAGTTTCATTACGACAAATAAGTCTTTCTGAAAGTAATGACCATCAAAATGTGTCCCTCTTTTCAGGTAATTATTAGTGCAACATAGTAACCTTAGGATTGTGGTTTACCGTGAACACAACTCAGAAAACCAGCAAAGCAAATTCTACATAATGACTGCTGTTATAATAAATAACCATAATACATTTCTAATGAACAGTTAATTAAACATCAATCAAGACAATTAAGACTGCTGAATTTTAGGGGGGGATTTTGTTACATTTTATTATTATTATTCATTATTCAAATGAATAATTTATAATCCGAATCACTGGGCAATTTAGAGTCTCCAATTCACCTAATATGCATGTCTTTGGGACTGTGGGAGGAAACCGGAGTGCCCGGGGAAAACCCACACTGGCGTGGGGAGAACGTGCAAACTCCACACGGAAAGGCTCAAATGATTGGCAGGTTCTTATGCCAAACCGTGAGGTGACAGAGCTAACCCCTGCACCACCATGCCAGTCCAAATAGATGTTGTCCCGCCGCCACCACCTTCAGTGCCTCATCTTCTGCAAGATCTTCTGCAGGGGACGCCTGTCTTTTACAGGGATGACTTTATCCCAGAGGGCCAGGAACTCTTTTTGGTGGGCAAGTCCCTCGAGCATCTGCTGTCCATAGTGCCTGTACAGAAATACGTTTAGCAATTTAGTTTTAAGGTTCTTAATAAGATTGAACATAAATTGTACAACAAGTAGTTCCGACCAAGCAATCTAGTTAGTCCAAAAGACATTTAGCATGTGCTCAAACCTACAATATAGCACGCTTTCCTCATCACTAAAACAGAAAAAAAAATACTTACTTACGCTATTTCTTAATCACTGCTCTCAAAGAAATCATATACTATTTTAGGGAGGGGACAAGGAGCATTTTGGATCAGTATAAATGAATATCAGTGTCACTATATCAATGAATTTGGAAATTTAGTGTGAAAACACAGCTGACCAAATGAAAAGTAACAGCCAACTCACTAATGCTGTAAACTACAAACTAACACAAAGATAATAACTAGCATAAACCACTATGTTCTGAACACACAATATAAACACTGACAAAAAATGACACTTGCGTGTATGACCATAAAACATCAAACTTCACTTCAAACTAAAAAGCACCACTAGTAGTTTATCGTTTACCACTATCTGGAGTGGTAAACTAGGTTTCATTACATAAAGGATTCTACTGACGTGACCGATTAGTTTCCAGTAATTTATCAGATTGCATGTATTGGAGATACATGCAATCTGATATGTATTGGAAATGAAAATGAAATTAGGAAAATGTTTTTGTTTTTTTTGTTTTTTTAGAGCTAATTGCCCCAAAACATGAATACATTTTGATTCTACTTTTTTTGGCTGGTAATAGTTGTATAATTGCAGTATTACACTTGAAGGTGTGCTTTACTGTCATTTGAGCACTTTAGTAATGCTTTTGGACCTCAGCGCAAGCGCCTTTGTCCTGACCACATCACTGTCGTGCTCAAATAATGTTAAAGCACACCCTCTCATGTAATATTACTTAAATAAGATCATATAAAACTAGATAATGTACCTGACTTCTGGTGCACCATCCACTGCCATTATACCAACAGCAGTAAGAAAACGCTCTGAGAATGTCTTCCCTGCCGTCAGGATCTGGTCTTCCCCAATGATGCTGGCCAGTTGATGGAGGTGCTGTGCTGTGCTTCCCCTCACTGCAGCGCAACGGTGGCTAAAGAAAGACATAAACAGGAGAACATTGACATTTTATATACTATCCATGTTACTGCTCTTCTTACAAAATTCTGATCAAATCCTCTCATCTTACTTAAGCCCCGCATTTAGGAGAGCACTTATGATCCGTCCAGGGCTGCAACCCTCCACCAGCGCATCCAAGGCTTGGTTAGCCTGCTGATGGATGAAGGCATTCGTTGTTTGTGCCAGCTTCAGCAACAGGGCGCGGCCTGTCCGCTCAGCCTCAGGGTCCATGGTCTTTCCCAGGTGAACGTGGAGTGCTGCCACTGTGTCCATGGCGGCACAGGCCACAGCAGAGCGAAGGTTATTCACCTAGATAGTCAAAAAGAACACTGGTCAATAATTCTGCATATACAGTACAGATACATGGACAAATAAGCAAATGACAAGTGCATGCAACACAAAGAGGAAAACGTGGACCATACCTCTTCTGCCACAACCAGGCAGACCTCATGCAGCTTGGACTTGAGTATCTCTGGATGGTGTTGTGTCAGAGCTCGAATGGATTTTAGTCCATTGAGTTTCTTCTCCCTGTTTAGATGACAAAAATCAACTGTTAGTCATTGTTTCAGGGACAACAGACTGTTGTGATCTTGCTGGCTTTAATAGTTAACATTAATGTCGACACTTCTTAGTGTTGACATCTTACCAATCGTCTGAGTCAAGCTGCTTGAAGCAGAGAGACAGGCTCTCTGAAGGGTTGGCCAGAGGCTGTAGGTTCTCCTGCTCTTTGATGCCCTTTTGGGGACGGACTTTTGCCCCTCGACGAGGTCCTTTCTTTTTGGGTATGGCAGCTTTAGGTGGTGGAGCAGGAACCTTAGGAGTGTCATCCAGGGTGCCACGTTGAGGGCCTTTTTTGTTGGGTGGGGCAGCATTAGGTGGAGGAGCTGGAACCATGGATGTCTCTTTCAGGGTCCGGCGTTGATGTCCTCTTTTGTTGGGCAGGGAAGCTTTAGGTGGAGGTGCTGGCACCTTGGGTGCTTGAGATGAAGGACGGTTAATGAGTTGGAACTTCTCCAGTGTCTCATAAAGTTCCTCCACTTTGGTTGTAGCTGTCTGGAGCTTGCATCCATCAGCCACCTCCTTGTCTGTTCAAATTGATAACAAAAGTCATGATTAGTTAAATAATTTCCAATCTAATTACATCTTTAAATATTTCCATTCAAGTGCCCATAAAGAGAGTCGTCACTCATAGTAATGACATACCTGCTCCCCCAAATTTGAGAGACGTCACTGGGAGACGGGATGGTCTCCTGGTTGCTTCTGGAGGAGGAGTTGGGGTGAAATATCTGATGTGAGGAATGTCCCTCAGCTCAGTGGGAGTGGTGGCATCTGTAGAGCCAATACTGGAATCAGGACTCAGGCTCCTGTCTTGGCCGGTTAGCTTAGCCAGTCTACAAGCAAATACTGCCATCTGACTGCCCAGTTGAAGCTTTGCATCAAAGAAGGGGTCGTCTTCCAAGAACGCCTGGTTGGCATTTGACGTTTTACCCCTGTTACTCTCCTCCAAAATGGGCCTCAGCCTCCTTCCTCTTGAAGAGGATTCAGGTCTCCTTCTGGGAGAAGCTGGGGGCTGAGGTGAGGGCAGGGTATCCTGCTGGGTGGAGAATCCTAGTCTTTGTAGGACAGCATCGCTGTGGGCTTTCTGTGAGGCGCACAGCCTCTCTGCATTTTGAAGAAGTGCAGCCCTTTCAGCTCTCTCAAAGTCCAGAATCCTGGACTGACTGCTGGAGCCACGTTCTCCACTGTAGCTCTCTGGTGGCTGTGAAAACACAAAATTGAGTCAATAGGGGATATTCACAAAGTTGAATCTGTTATATATATATATATATATAATATATATATATATATATATATATATATATATATATATATATATATATATATATATATATATATATATATATATATTGCAACTGTGACATTACAGTCTATTTCAACTGCTTTATTTCCGTTTCTGTTTTATTTCATTTTTAGCCTTAACTGTAATCTTTAATCTTTAAAGATATATAGTTAAACACTCTGGTCCAGCCTATCTGACATTTCTGCTGTGCTTATTTTATGTATTTTGTTGCATTGTGATAATCTTTGATAAAACAAATCTACCAGCACAGAAGCAAAGCAATAAAACTGCTGTGGGCAGGGCAACAGCAATACATATTAGACACCTAAAAAAACTATGTCAGTGTTAGTGTACACTATATTTGAATATTTTTCTCTACTTTACACCAGCAACTCCAGGGGTTTTCTACCCAGAAGTTACTTTAAATAAACATTGTGATTCAATTCAAAGTGTCTTTTACTCAACAAATATGATACAGTGTTTTGCATTGCATTGCATTGCGTCACTGTACTATACAATACTGTAAACAGTGTTGGGAATGTTACTTTTGAAGTTTAATAGGTTAAAATTACTAGTTACTCTTAAATCTTTATTTAACATATCAACACAAAATTTAAAAGTAATATTGTAACATTTGAGGCTTTCTAATTTGATAATTTCTTTAGTGTGTAGCATAAATATGCTACCAATTTTCAGTGTCATTTAGCCTGGGCATATTTTTACATGACACAAAAACTAAACCTTAATTTATCTACCTATTTATATTGCAAGTGAAGAAGGATAGAGTTGTTTACTTACATGTCCGTCTTCATCAAAGCTCGGATCTCTTTTCCACCATTTCATTAAGGTGTTAAGTTTTTCACAAAAATCCATGACTATCAGAAAAGTGCAACTGATTAGTCACAAAACAACGGAGCCAAACTGTTCTCTGTCAAAGTCGAAGTATCTCGAATGCTCTCAAAGTCTTTCGAAGTCTCTCGAAGTGGAAGATCACCTGTCTAACTGGAACTATAGCCCTCTCTCTGATGTACCCAAGAACACATTCCATTGAACATTCCAATGACATCACCAGTGGCATCACATACTAATTCAACATTCTGTGACTTGTTTGTTTTTGAACAATTATTTAAAGCATGATCAAAAACACCTTAATCAATGTCCTTAATTTATGTGAAAGCTAGTTTTCTTTTGGACAGTCAAATACAAGGAAAGGGCCAATCCTCGTACAAACAGTCTCAACTTTTCACCGAACTCTCACATCTGCATATATTCTCTCAAATAAACTCTCACTTTCTCTACACAGCTTGATACATCCATCTACTAATACTAAAAAAAAGTAAGGTGTTAACTACATGGCCTGTAAGCCTGATTTTAGATTACTTGCAATAATAATTCGCCAGGACCCTACAGCCCATCTCTAACCAAGCCAGTAGACAGGATGCACAATAGAAACTTACTCTGCCTGAGCCAACTGACTTCCTGTTGGCTTTTCACACACATAGATGGCTTGAAGTAATTCATTGATATGACTCTTCAGTACTTTCTCAAATTTTGTTGGATTGTGGATCAAATCTTGATAATACAAAACAGGATTACCAACTTTGGCTGTAGCGAGATTCTGACGCCACGGGCTTAATCACCTGGCCCAGACATGTGATGGGGGTCTGGAGGGATAGAAAGTAAAAGTAGAAAATGATACACTTCCTAGGACAGCTTTAAATGCATTTAAATGTGTATGCATTGTAGGGAGATGCCACCACAGTAATGGTGACTGAATTACTACTGGTTCTTCCCCGATTTGTCTATATTTTAGGTGGGCCTGCATGTATACAGTAGGTAGATGGGAAGTACCAGTGGTGGAAGAAGTTATTCTAATCTTTTACTTAAGTTTATTTTGTAACACCACCGAGTAGAGCAAAAGAAAACTTCACATATCTATTTTCAACAGGTGCATAGGAGAGGGGCGAGCAGAACACAGCTAAGAGTAAAAAACGCCTGCACACTGTCTAACTTGCAAAAATATATTTTTTTAATGCATGTTGTGGTACCAGACCTTCATCAGGCAAACCCTGATGAATGTTCGATGAAGGGTCTAGTGCTGAAACATTGCACAATAATGATTATTAGAGTTTTTGCCTATATACCACAGTGTAAAAATACTTGGCTCCAAGGCCTGCTTTCAGAATTTTAATTAAGTAAAAGTATCCAAAGTATCAGTGTACCCAAAGTAAAAGTACTTGTCATGCAGAATGGCCCATATGCAGGGAGAAAAATAAATGGGAAGGTTAAATGTGTCTGCATGAGATAGTTGGGGAGATCGGTACATTTGATGTGTCATTTTTTCAGTGTAAACTGGAGGTGATATTTCAACAGTTGTAATATCTGTCAACATTATGCAAATAAATGTTAGCCACAAGGGCTAAATCTTAATTGTTGCTTTGCAACACATCAGCTGCTCCAGGACCTCCTTATAGACTTGTCTCGATCTGATTGGCTATTGTAAAAGTACTGACATGCTCATAAACATCCAGATTTTATATCTTGACAATAAACATGTTTGATATTATCAGAGCAGCTCCAATGAAGCTTTTTACAGTTCTGGAGGTTTAAGAATGGATTTGTAAATCTCTCACATTACCAGATAATGTGGGCCAAACATCAGCACCGACCAAGATCCCAGATCAGATTTTTCCTCTGATTGTCAGGAGGGTCATATTGACCCAAAACTCCTTTAGTCCATTCTGGCTTTTTATTATCTGTCTTTGTACTTTATGGAGATTAGTGCAGGCAGAGAAACATCAGATCTGACTGGTATTTCCATTTTTTAATGGAGGGCCTGGATGCCGTGTGGGTAGGCTACAGTATTTCTTGGCTTTGGGGTCATTTTTTGGGCACATGTGTGGTCTCAGCTTAGTTTGGTACAACAAGACTTTAATCCTGGATGTGACACTTGACATTACCTCGGGCGATGAACACCATCGCTCTTGTAAATAAATAACATACCCGCAATATAGGAGAGGGGGGTGCTTGGACCCGAGGGTGTTTGTTCAGTCTTGATGAATAATTTAACTCTTGCCAAACCACACAAAGCAGCCGGCTTTGGAAAAATATTCTGTAGGGAAGATGAAGATGAGCATAGACCACTGTGCTGTGATCTATTAAGGTAGAATTATGTAAATGCATAAATATGTCGTTCACCAAAACATATTTTTAGTATCACTGATTCAGCTTTTTCTTGTGCAGAACTTAGGTGAGCATTATACTAAGAGATCTTAGAGTATTTAAGTGTTTTTTAAATTAAGTCTGGTTTTAGTAGAAGTCGGTGAACTAATTTTCCAGTCATTGCTCTTCCCTGAATACATATTTCTTTACAGAAGCAAACTGCTTTTCCCTGCTGGAAAGATGGTTGTTTCATAAGACTAGGCTGTTAATGCAGTAAAAAGATGAAAATACTTTTGAAACTGCAATACCCAACCAGACAAACAAAGAAAAAGTGCTGTGGCATTTGCTTTTGCTCAAGAGGTAGAAAACCTACAGCTACCAGAATGGACCACTCCACGCTCGACCAACACTGTTAGGTACATAATGTGAGCCTGGCCTCTTTGTTTCCATGGGAATATAGTGGCCAGCTGGTAACAAATGATCGTGTGCCATTTGTGTTTTGTACTCATGTCCTGTTACATGTTTCTTTTACTATGCCTCCACCTAGAAATTGCTCCTCGGGGATAAATAGTATTTTTAGTTGAATATAAAGGTTTTTTTCCCTGTTTAATGTTAATGTGAACTAAATGGTTGTAGGTAAAAAAAAAAAAAAAAAAAAAAAGATCAGAAGTTGTTGCCTCTGGCTCAGGCAATTAGTGGTGGGCTCCCATCATTAGTTTATCCACAATGGAAACAATCATTACTTGAAGAGCTATAATAAATATTTTAACTTTTTGTAAACACACATAAATTACCAAAGCTAAATGCTGACTATAAATAATACTAATAAGCAACTCAACTTCCTTAAATCTGAGTCAAGTCATTTGAACCTCTATGAACTTATTTTTAAAGTTTCAAATGACACGTAACTATTATGTCATTCTCAATTTCATTTTACTGCGGAAACTTTTATCTTTAAGTGGTTGTCCCATTTCCTGTTGCAGGATGGCCATCCAGGTTGACAAGTTTGACTTTGAGAGTCTGCCACAGCCGGACCAGGAGACAGCTCGCTTCACAAACCCCAAACAGCTGGAGGAGGAGCGACAGCATGCCCAGGGCTGCCAGATCAACAGCAAGCTGGGCATCTGTTGGAGCATCATATCCTTCCTGTTGCTGCATGTGTGGTAGAGTTATATAACAGAAACCAGCCTTAGCCAGGCATTGCTTGAAAGACAGTAGCCAAAGATGGTAATAGTGTACATTCATAATTGAGTGTCCTTAGTCTTTGTTGAACCAATTAACAGATCATAATCCCCCCCAAAAAGTTAGCCAACAAAATTATGCACTGTGTTTGTTGAATGTTGTTGTTTGTTGACAGTCAGATCAGTGATACAGGGCATCTGGATCCTACATCTGGAGGCCCTCTGGCTAGCAGGGAACTTGTTCGCCTGCACTGACAGATGGGAAAGCGTATGGCAAAGCTCTTGCTGCTGTGACACTGTGAAGTGATGTCTTAGTGTGTGTATGCGTGGGTGTGTAACTGTGCCACATACTTGCATCAATGCACTACATTTTCCCATAAGTCCTGATCTGTGGGCAAGCTTTGTGGTCCATCAAAGGTAATCTCTGACAGCACGCTACCCTCTGCGGCTTGCTTTCTCTTGGGGAGACAACTCTTTGTCTCTAGTCCTTTGTACTCTGTTGTCTTGCGTGTCATGTACATGTTCATGGTCACCATCCCCTGCCTTGAGGGAAAAAAGAATGTAGAGGCATAGATTGTAACATATATGCAAGCTGGATTCGTATTTGCATCCTGAAGGGTTGTTAGGAGAGACCCTACACTGTGTCATAAAACTTTTTCTCTCTCTCTCTCACCTATTGGCAAATATACATAGGCGCACAAAAATGGAAAACTTGTAGTTTTAGAAACAGTGAGACGCATTCAGTTATATGATAGGTATCATCACCAACAGTTTCACTGGGTTATCCATGTATCTTATCTTTTCCCACTTCTTAGGATGTGTCTTAAGTAATGGGGATAAAACCTTGGAAGCCATGACACTTACAATTCTAAACTGAGTCTTATACAGGGTTTTTTAACCAAATAGTCTCAGAATTAAGGAATATCTGAAATTAAACTAAAAGACTGAATCAATGTTATAAAATGTTATAACTAGTTGTAAGTATGTCTTCTTAATATTGTTTCAAAGGAACTTATTCTTGCCCATGTTTCACTACTTTTACGAACTTTGAATATTCGATAAATGTAAACACTAGAGAGCAGTGTCCTTGTTTGAGATTTTTTTTGGGGGGTATTTGAAGAAAGGACACATTTTTTTACTGCAAGGCCATGAATCAATGTCAGAAAAGAGACATGCCAAAGTGGAAAAGGTGATTAGAAACAATAGGGTTCTTATAAGATGATTTTGTAAAATGGGCTACATGTCTTAAAATGGTTGGATTTTGTGAAAATAATCTGAGTTAAAGTCCACTTTCTATTAATTTTACAGAGCTTCAAATGCCATCTCACACACAGAGGCTTATGTCTACATATGTGGACGACAATGTGCTATTCGATTAGTGACATCCAGGGTTTGCTTGCAATCTGATTGAAGGGTTGTGCACTACGTGTAGCTGACTAAAGGGTTTACTTTGACTAGTGAGTGACTTTCAACACTGAAGACTCCACTCTGATATTCTGGAAGCACCTCCTCAGGATGAGGGACTACTTAGATTACACAGCTAAGGCTGACATACCAGAATTTTAACCAGTTAAAATGCAGATAAAGTCCATAAGTGCCATAAAAGGCGTCTGGGTTCCTGGAAGAGTTTCTGCTGTTGAAAAGAGCTGCAGTCATCATGCATACAGTGCTTTGTATCAGCCCATAAATCATCAGTTTGCAGTTGTCGCGCACATATTCAGAGATTTAAGAACCGCCTGTCAGATTTTTGGTGAGCATGGTGTACAATTAATGATGAATCCAATCTCTGAGCTTCTGAAGTTGCCATTATATTTTCCCTTTTTTATGAAGGCGTAAACACCTCCATCATTATGTGCATTGTTTTATGTACAAGTAATTTGGCAGTGTGTAGGCAGGGATGAAGAAAGAAAATGACATACAAATATATTCCCAGCAGCAAGTCTGATAGTACTTCCACTGTAGAAAAACTGAGCCTGAAACAGTCTGTTTGATCATTTTATGCAATTTAGAACATGTGTTATGAGTGCAATTTGTGAATATAAACATGTTCCTTTTGAAGATGAACAGCATTTAGACAGGCTCGAGCAAGTTAACGTCATTAACAGAGAGATCCTGTAGCTGCTCAGTAGACAGTAAAAGAGCTACTGTGATTTTTCTTGGCTGTAGGGAAAAAAACAAACAAAAAGAAACATTTAGGAGCTGAGCAGCCATAAATACATAACTTAGAACTTTCAAAAATTGAACCAGAAATGAACAGTGTGACATTTGAAGCCCCTTGATCAAATTATAGACTTTATAAAATAATAAATGTTGCAATCACGTTTGGTTTGTTGCCTCCTGTTTTGAAGCCTTAGGTTATACTTGGGCCATATTTGATCTTCCAGAGCCAGAAATGACCATAATTGGACTAAAGGGAGGCAATAATACTAATAAAAGCCGCTAGTTTTGTTGGAACAATTCATTTACAGCAATGGTTAAGTGTGATGATAGGATAGGAAAGGACACCATACGATATGATACGATACGATACAACATACCTTATTGTCACTGTAGGAAAATTTGTCTTGGACTCAGATGCTAATGCTAACACTTATTTGTTTTCAAGCAAAAAATAAAACAATTTTAAAACTTGTACTTATCAAAACATCTGACTCCCTTCTAGTACAATCAAACACTGAACAAGACTTAAGGAGGCCAAAGTTTTACAATTAACTTCTATGAACAGAAACACTAAGATAGTACCAGCTGTGGCTATGTCTATAAACTGTAAATCTGGGTTAATGCCATGGTAACGTTACTAACCAACGCTAGGTTAGTGACTTCTTAAGGGACGGCATCTACCCGTCGCACAAAGTAACCACACCATTTTTATTGCATAACATTAGGCCTCAATTACATTTAAATGGGTGAGTTGTATAAAAATCCGCCCCCTGTACAGTTGTCACAAATTAGTAAATTAGCTATAGAGACCAAAATAGCCTGCAAATGTGTTAATTTCTGCTGTAAAGTTGGCCATATAAAACCAGGAACTTTGGGCATTGACTTGTTTACAAGTAGCTATTCAAGAAACTGCAGTTTTTGGCACTTTCATGTTGGCTTAATTTTTCTGCTCTGGAGGTTTCTGTGTGTTTAAAAAACAAATAATTTGCTGGAATATCTCAAACATAGCTTATCTTAACTCACTCATTCATTCAGTGTGAAAAGACCAACACCAAAATTGTCACATGATGTTATCCAGCTGAATCTTGATGCTATCATTTCCTGCACAGGGAGAGTTCTCTGTGTGTAAGGATAGTGACTCAGCTGTCTCACATCCTTGGACTAGCACAATGTAAATTCTGCTTCAGGGTGGATTTTCCCCTTTTACAACATGAAAGAATGAGAGTAATAAAAGATTTGATTGCGGTGCGTGTCACACTTCGAAGCGCTCACTTGGCCCTGAGCAAAAAAAAACAGTCACTTTAATTTACGAGTTCTCTACAAGATTATTCCTGTGTTGTTTATGGTGTTTGGTTGTAGGGATTCAGTCATAGGGAAAGATTCTGCCATATACAGTAGAGCCACTGAGAAAAATTCAAAGAAATAAAGGAGGACATCTATAATGCGTGTCTTCCCCTTGAGGAGGTCATTGCCAAGTTCATGAATCATCCCTAGAATACAGTGTGGAAGTTAATTTGTGTTTCAGTAGCTCTCTTAACCAGCACTAATATCCACTTCAAAGTTAGTTATTATTGTAACTCCTTGTAAAGCTGTCTCAGCCAGCATAGTACATCTAGATTACAGTTTGTCTAGGATATTGCGGCCAGCCAGAAGTGACAGCGTGTTACTTCAAATATAGATTGACTTCAGTGGACACTGATATGCTGTAGGATTTGTTTTAAAATTGCATAGATCACCTTCAAGGCACTGTTCTCAGCAGTACTCCTCAGGCAGCACTATTTTTTTGTTCTAAGGGTAATCTCAACTGTCAAGGCTTGCCGTTTCTTGAACCACCTGCCCACTCTTTATGCTTTACTATATGCATTATGACTGAAAAGTTGCTAATATAGCTTAAAAGTAAGCACCAAATTGCTAACATTGATCACAAAAAATAGCTAAAAAATATTAAAGCCAGTCCGTCAGCCCATAGCAGGAATGCACCAACACGCCAAGCAACACTTTGGAGGTATTTCATAAAGCTGTAAAGACGTTTTGAATTAGTGTAAGCAAAAATTATCTATTTTCTTTTGCCAGGAAGAACTATGGTGCGAGACGTAAAAGAATTCTGGGCAACAAACGGAAAAGTGCCAAACTCTGAATGATTGTTGACAATAAGTTTAGTGGGTGGACAAGCATGCTAATCATCAACACATTGTTTCCATTACTGCTCACTGCTATAGCAGTTTTAAAGGAATGGACTTGACGCTTGCTGCCTACAAATATAAGTGATACACTGCACCTGGAAGTTGGACTGAGCGCTCCCTTTTTTTGGAGTGCTTTTTTGGAGACTTTGATACTGTTTCACACAACAAGTGATGTTTACCAAGTTTATTTTTTAGTCGGTCTCATCAAATGAACAGTTACGCTTTTCGCACGGCTCATTATGATCCATGTCCACATGTATTGACTGAAAATCAGACCTAAGACCCCTTTTTTCCCATAATGCTGTACTTAAATTGTGCTTATAAGGCAGATAAATGCTCCGAGCGCCTGAATTGGTATAGTGAGACCAATTTATCATCAGTTTTTGTCAAAAATACAGAAGCCCTTAGAGGTGAGGTGAAAACCAAAGAAACTGCAGGTAATGTTGGTCAAAACTTTAAAGTTATAGACTTTAAATAAATTGTCTCGTATGGGATGTTATGTCTGCCGATGAAAAACACCCACGTTTGATGGCTAAAAACCACTCACACGGTAGTTTGCAGTGGTCTGCAGCTTGGCAGGCATCTCTTTTAGGTGTCTACTATGGACAGCAGAGCTATCCATGGTGCTGAAACAGCAGCTAAGCAAAACTTGGCTTGGATGCTGGTATTTGAGATGCATGCTCTAGGCTAATTATATAGCATATATGGGCTAATATTTTATAAAGGTGCTGTATTGTTAACGTTAGTGCAGAAAACATAAATCAGTCTCTCTTTCTCTTTCACTTTCTGAGTAGACTGCGTATGTGAGTGTGTGGGAACACTGACAGGCAGGTGGTTCTTAGCTGTATGACAACCTGCCAGGCCACTGTCCAGTTCCACTATGTTTTACTGTGGACCTTTGTGTCATAAATTAATAAATATGTTTGTTAGTTAACTGACCCTTTTGTTTATGCTGCATTTGGCTGAACTTTCAGTGCTTTTTCTATCGTGCACTAAGTGCTTCATTCTGCACAGCTTTCTCACTCTCAAAAAGGCCCTATTAAGCCAACAATGTATCTCCTGTGTGAGAGATGTTATCTCCTACATATTGTACATAGGAGATAATATCCATCAATGGCTACATTTTTTTTGCCTTGCCTCTTAGGGCTTTCACACAAAGCAAAAGTTTATGAGGGTTGTTTCCTTCATGGGTAACATAGTAGGCTATGTATTTCTAATAATATGAAGTTACATATGGTTGGGGAAAAAAAAACTACAGTTTACCCCCTCTCTTTGAGGTTATGCTTAACCCTTAGAAACCTGATTCATCATCACTTTTCTTGTGCTGAGTTCAAATACCTTTCACAAATACTAAAACCGTTGAACCCTGAACAATTCGGTTTGATTCTTTCGAACACATGGGGGGAAAAGGCAGTAAGCAACTTGGCAAGAAATGTTCTGCAATTCACAAGATATTAATTATTGAGAAAAAAAAAATGTTTTTTTAAAAAGCTGAAGAAAATGTTTAAAACTAAACAGCATCCATAATTATCATAATTACCTATTTAAAAAAAATCCGGAATTATTATAGTATTTTAAGGATGTTTTTTTGAGACATTTCCTTTGTTTTTCCTTTTTTTTTTTTTTTTTTTAAACATTTCCCATTTTTGTTTGTCTGTTTGTTTGCTAATTTTCTGGTATTATTATATTTTTTTTTTTGACTAATTTCTTGCTCACGTTTGGGTCATTTCTTCTTAAGTTGCTCATTGCCTTCTTTCTATGCTTTTCAAATAAATCAAGATAACTTGCCCAGATTTCAAAGGGTTAAGCACAGTGGTTCCTTGAGCTGTTTGCTAACATCAGCATGTTATCATGCTTGCGATGCCATCTTAGTTTGGTGCTTAGTACTTGGCAAATGGAAATATGACTTGCTGAATTGCATAGATGAAAAGTTTGGGGATCACCAAAGTCATTAGAATGTAATTCATGCAAAAGTTGCCAAGACAATTCATTAGCCACCGTTTGCCCTAATGTGCAGTACGATATTGTGTTAACATATCTATCTTATAAGAAATAGTCACATAATGTTATCACTATGTGGCTAATATTTAGCACACTAACAGATGAAACATTTTCAATCTTTTGAATTGTGTTTGAACTGACAGTCATAGCAGAGTTGGTAGTGTTCTGTGTGTGTCCTCTACTGGTGGAATAATACAATATAGGAATCAAACAGTGGCTGCTCTTTGCGCAGTGGGTCAGT
This sequence comes from Plectropomus leopardus, assembly GCF_008729295.1. Lineage (NCBI taxonomy): Eukaryota > Metazoa > Chordata > Actinopteri > Perciformes > Serranidae > Plectropomus > Plectropomus leopardus. The sequence goes on from NC_056480.1 coordinate 25,016,045, forward strand.
TTGTGTAATGAGCATCCTCGTGTTATGTAACATGGCCATTTGAAAGCGCGAGGGTCCACTGAGGATGGAACATCAGATGCTCAGGCTGCTGATTATCATGCTACAGTACCATTCTGATGAAGACATGCTGCAGCTGTTAGGTGCTTCTGTTACCCAACACTGCAACCTTTAGGTAGACATGCTACACGTCCATGCTTAAAGTGATCAAAGACACTACTTTGTTCGCCATTGTTCATTCTAATAAGATGCAGGTGCATGTTGTGACATGTGATTCATTATGAGTCAGACTTTTGGGTTTGGAAACGATCCAGCCGGCACAGTAGGCATCTTTTGGCGCAGCGTGTTTTGTCTGTAGATGGCTCCTCTCTCTCTCTCTCTCTCTCTCTCTCTTTCTGTCTGCCTCTGCATACTGTACTCTCCCTCAAAGGTTAATAGACACAGGTTTGGTGCTCTGAGCGCTGCTTGTCTCACCCATTATTCCAAATGTCAGCTGTGTAAATGATCAGCTGTGTCCTTATCATCGCGCATTATCTGGGTAATTGCTCTCTGACAGCCACATTTGTTTTGATGCAGCGTATGTATAGCCTACCCTACGATCGGTTTAATGCTGTCATCATAGTCAGGTTACTGACACATGCTCTACACGGACCTCTGACATCTAATGAATGCATTACACCATTACAAAGCAGTTCATTTGTAGGGAGATTTATTTCCCTGTTTTGAATATTGTGTTGATACTTGTAAGCCAAATGAATGCTATGTTTCTTTGTAGTTGTAATTAATTATAGCTGACCAGTCTTGCACATTTCTTTATCTATGTCTTGATGACTAATTTGCAGCTATTTCTTTATTTATTTATTGGTGTTTGAATGTTTTAGGAGTGTGCATCCACACATTCAGTATATAGTGCATAAGCAGCTAAAGCATCTTTTACACACAAAGTCAATTTGGCCCTTTAATCTCCCTGTAGAAGAGTGTAGGAAGTTCTGCGAATAAAATTAGGAAATAAGTAACTGTGATGCAAGTAGTGAACTTAATTGACTTGGCTGTGGGGAAAGCGGGGATGTCTCCTCCGCTGATGTTCAACTTGACTTGATTTTTTAATAAATGTGATAATTCTGATAAAAAGAAAAAAAAACAGGTTATTTCTGCAATATTTCTGGATTCAGTACATCATCAGAATTGCCAAACCCGTACTGTCAGGGAGAAAAAGTACACAAGATGACCACCGTACAGGCTCATTAATATTATCTGCAAGTATCATAGAATGGGGTTAAAATGTCAAATGCTCATTGCCCGATGATTGCCTCTGCAATTCACACAAATTTAATGGTAACTCTAATGTGCATTTTCAGAACAAAATGCAGTGTGGTTACTCAGAGCTGAAACTCATCACTTGAGAAAGTAAACCAGAACAATCAGGAAAAAAGAAGAAAAAAAACATGATTCAAAGGGGAAAATATGTAATGGTTTCTCTGAAATAATGTGTAGAAAGTAAGGACGGCAGAAAAAAACAAGAGGAGGAATACTTAGTTAAGTTGTATATAATAAAAGCAGTTGAAGTGTCATTTTTTATACTTTGTATGATTTTTTTAGAAAACAAAACCGGTTCATGTTAGCTGTTGTTAGCTGGTGGCCGGAGCTTACAGCTCACGGATGTTGCGTTGAGTTACATTATGATGCTTTCAAGCTCTATTTGATAAAAATAGTATTGGATAAAGGTACATTAAAATGTTCTCATGATGTGTTCAAATGTAATCGCGTAAAAGAGGGATACATTTGTTGATATTTTCACAGCAATGCAAAATGGATAATAAAAAGGGAATCGTGATAAATTAGAAGGAGTAAGCATATTTGTTTGAAGCATGATATATTTTTCTTTTAAAATGTGAAAGGTTATATTAAAGGTTATTTCATTAATTTGCATGATTGAATTTGTGCTTGTTCAAAGACAGTGTGATGAAAGGCACATTCCTTTATAATGAAGATTTTTTTTTTGGCACAAAAGGGGGAATGAATAACAACAAAAAGTAAATATACACACAAAAAATGAACTATCAAGCAAATTGTTTTTCAAAATGCTGGTATTGGCCCAAAGTTCACAAGCAGTGTATGCGTCTAATATCGTATTTATTTATTTATGATTTGGAATACTGTTTTTATTAGTACTGGTGAACTAAAGTAGTAAAACTGACTTTCAAACTCTAATCCTGAGTTTTAAGTTGTTTCCTCTGCAGTTTTAGTCCTTTATAATCACAATACATGTTGCAAGTAACTCATGTATATATGCATACAGCAGAGCTTCTCATGTTGATTAACACTTGAAATGCACCAAGCCTCTCTCTCATGTTGCCCTTAACCCTTGCCCACCCGTCCCTGCGGCGCCGTGGAGAGGCCAGCGTGGAAGGAGTCCTCAACCAGCTGGTCCTGGAGCACCTACAGCTTGCTCCTTTGCAGTGGGGTGAGTCTCTCATGTGTGACCCTGCGCGCGCGCGCGCGTGTGTGTGTGTGTGTGTGCATGAGATTATGAGCTGCGATCACACACTTACACCACCGTCATGATTGAAAGCTTGTGAACTCCACATGCAATTTTTGCAGATCTGTTCCCATGAAATCCTTATTGAATGAACACTTGCAAATATGAAATTAGAGTGAGTGTTTCTGATGGTGTTGCTGTGACTGTTGTGTGTCACATATATTATTCTTTAAATTAGAACTCCCATTATGTTTTCCATACGTTTACCTGCCAATCACAGTTATCTGTGTGGTTTCATTGCCGTCACTTTACCTGTCAGCACATAAACCCCCAGAACTGGTCTCAAGCCATGTTTTTTATTTGCATTCATAATGGGCTACAGGCTATTTTGGAGAAGTGTAGACAGCAGCTTGGGAAATGCGTGAATCACCCGGGACGCGCAGAATTTGTAGGAGCACTCTTCGGTCGCACCATCTGTGATCATCCTCTGAAATCACTTTTGATTTACTGCGGGTGTTTGTTTTCTGAGATTCCTGCTCCCTCTTTGGGCACTGCCAGCATTTTGATTAGTCAGCTGGGGCTGTTCTGCTTTCGCAAAGAGAATGCAATCTGCAAAATGAAGCCACGCAGCAGATCAAGCATGGAAATGTAGGAATCTATTGAGACAGAGATAAAGGTGGGGAGAAGGGATCAAGGCAGGTACTTCACTGGATTCTCTGCTTTTTTTTTTTTTTTATAGATTTTTGGCATTTGAGATGCACCTCTTCTGTGAGGAAAGCTGTTGTGAAGATGTCTGAGATAACTGTCTTTGGATTGATATTCCACATTATGTGTGTTATCTACACAGTCGCAGAGGTTGTTATTGTCTGTGTGTGCGCCTGTATCGGTCCACAGCGGATCTCACACACCTTTCAGGGCGCCTACCAATGAGTGTATGTAAAAATGGACAATGCATCCCCACTTCCTCCTATGTCACAAAGATAAAGCCAACATATTCAGGATACGGCCACTGCCACCTTGTTCTGAACACTTGAACACTGAACACTTGAAATCAGTGTGATAAGAACTACTTAAAAAAAAAAAAAAAACAGGAACCAGTTTTGGAAAAAAAAAAATTGAAGTGTACTTTGATCTTTTTTTTTTTCTCATGTCTGACCTGCTATAATGGAGGGGGCGATTAGGGGCGATCAAGATGTTTTGGCTTCACTTCAGGGGAGCATGTCTTTCCATCTATTTATTTTATTTTTTAAATTCTACTTTTTCTATGCATTATTAACCCTTTGAGACTTTAATAATTTCCTTTCACAAGCAGCCTTTTTAAATCTTTGTACCCAAAGCACGTTGGTCTGTCTTTATCAGGTCACTTCCTTCCTCACTTCCTGCTTTTTAAAAAAATTTTCTAGGTAATTTTTTTAACTTTCCTTTTTGGAGCTAATTGTTTGGTATTTTCTTGTACTTTTTTTTGCTGCTGTGTGCCATTTTGGGGGGTCAGTTCTTCTCAAGTTGCTCATTGCCCGTTTTCCATGTTTTTGAAATTGTGCCAATTTGCTGAGCTTTCAAAGCATTAAGTATGGAGTTAGATTTGTTTTTTCATGTCAAGAGAGTATAAGAAAAACTACTAGCCCCTGTTCGGTTTTCTAATACAAAGTCCAAATTATAAAAGTGGAGTGTTTTTTTATGGCTTTTGAATGAGGCAGCGAAAATGTTTACTACTGTGTGGGCCCTAAGTGCCTTAATACTTAAGACGAAATCTAGACATTTGAGACCAAATTAGTTTGGTGGCAATAACTTTGAATTGCATATATACATATAGAATAAAATATATATATATTTATATATATACACTTTTTATTATTATTTTTTTGTGCACATTTATGACTGTGTGCTGAAGGATCTCTCGTAGTTGTGGTTGTTCACAAATGATAAAAACAACCTGATTTATTGTCTGTTTTATACTGTCATTGAATGTTGACTCACCCAGAGTAGTGGCCGCAAGTCATCAGCAAAATCATGTAATGAAAGCATAAAGCAAAAGTCATATCTCGCAATCATATTAGCTATAAACAACAAGCCTTACCAGCTGTTGCAGACCACATATTGCCCGTCATTGTGGCACCAAAACTCACATTCAAAGAAAAGTTTGGCCTTATTTGATTAATTCTATACCTAATATGTTAGAACCCACTAAATTAGACATGATATGAATTAGTCCCCATTTTCATTATCTTTACCATAACCTTGCCTCTAAGGGGGCCAGGTAGAACAACTCCACCAGGACTTCTCCTCATTTATTCATTTCTGTAAAGGTAGTTTTGCAGTTCCAGTCTAGGCCTTTGCAGGCTTGCTGATTATGAGCCAGATAATTTGCCTCAGCCCATTAGGATGCCTTCATCAGGGTTGCCAAGACTATCACAGGCTCAATTACGGGTATAGTTCAAGCATTTCCCCTGTGTCTAAAATCGTTAGTCCAGCGGTTGCTTTAAATGCCTTTGTGTCTCTGTAAGCCTCACACTTGCACAGATACTGTAGATGAATATAACTTGCCTGTTAAAAAAATGATTGTAGTTGTGTTTAATGGCTGTGCTAATGTCCAAAGCTTTGTGTTGTTTCCCTACTAATGATCGAGACTGTACAATATTGCTTTTTTTATTTCTGTTCAATAACATAGTATAAGATGCCAGAAAATACTACTTTAACTGCTAATCATTCATTTTTTCCACCCGTTGCCCCTCTGACAATCAAGTCACTTTACCTTTTCATAAGAAAGTACAAGCTGTTTGAATTTTTTGCAGATCTCATGGTGATTTTATCCTCAATAATACCCATTTTGATACACTCAAACATTTCTCTTCTATCCTCCAGAAAGCGATAGAATTATTCAAATGAAAACCTTTAACTCCCAGGTAAAACTAAATTACTGACATTTGACCAAAGCCTTTTACTAAACAAGCACTGCCTTATTTGTGCTGTTTCAGTCTCATTGGTAGAGACTTTTTAATAATTTTTCAACCCTTTTAATTTTAAAAACATAGCTGCCATTGCGCTTTATTTGCACCCTATGGATTATTTAACCTATTGTGATCATAAGACTTAAAAATCACGTTTTGAAAATTGTATCCATGAGCAGTACACAATTACATGTTGTCATATTGCATTTATTTGATTGAGGTAGATGCCAGTGTATGTATACTGCACAGGCCCACTTGTGTTGTTGGCTCTGTTGATGGCTCTTTGGCTAATCCAGGAATGCTTCACACCTCTCCACGACTGGCATCCAGCTGCCAAATATATAGCAAATTTCTTGAGGACCATCAGCCTGTGGAAGAAAATTGTAATTGCTTCCAATGTGGCTTTCAATCAGAGCACTTTAGCACAGGGCGCCCTCCTCGACTTGCGGTTTAAGAAGCATGACAAGCAACTGAGATGACCCGAGCATGGGTCAAGTCAGGATGGGAACAGCTGACCCGAGTGATCGCCCCGGCTATCTGGAAGGCTCTTTGTTGAAGATTAAGAGTAAAATCTAAGTTTTGCTTTGTTTTTGTTTTTAAACCAGATGAGTTTGATATAAAAAAATGCATTTATTCTATACATACAGGATAGTGTATTGTTCCAAATTTCAAAGAAAATGTATTGTGTCCAATTGGCACCCTAAAATCTCATTCATTTGCATCAAAATCTAGTGTAAGTGGTTTGTCTCAGATTTAATGGCATTTGATTGGCATTATTAGAGTTTAAACAAAACCTTTTTAATGTCTCTAAAAGAGTAAATATATGAGATCTGAGAAACACAAAAGGACAATTATAAATTTAAAGGATTTTTGAAGGGGATATTTCGGCAGACATGGATTATAACATAATAAGCATGATTTTCAACAGTGTATAATCACCTGAAAATAAGAATTGTGTTTTCGCTACCCTAGAATGAATTGTTAATATCTACAATAGGGAGCAGGTACTCATTTATGGAGATTGCCATGTTTCAACAAACCAAACACCAACTCAAGATTTAGTCATCTCTGTTTTTTTTTTTTACCCTTTGTTAGCAGCTCCTCTGTGATAAGCAGTATTGGAGAAACACTCATTTGTGATTTAAAATGTGTTTATTCAGTGTTTTTATGGGTTTAAATCACCTGATCCATTTGTCTGCTTCAAACAGTGTCAAAGAAATACTGATACGTATCATGAAACTACTTTATTTAGTGGTTGTTCCAGTTTAAATTAGTGTCCATTTGCTTTGAGTAGGAATGCAGAAAATTTAGCTTTCGCCGTGAACCTTGTGAACATCCCAATCAGAAAAAAATGTTAAGAAACTTTATCAGAAAAGCAAGAAAAATTATCAGAAAAAAAGGGGGGATGTTTTAGACCTGACTTTACTGCTTTTTTTCCCACAATTTTGAATATAACTGACTTTTTTTTTTTTTATCATTCAGTTTTGGCTGACTGACACTGATTTCTGTGGTGGAACAAATTAAAAAATATATATATATATTTTTGCTTCACCCGGACTTTAAAATGTTGAGTGTGCACATTCTAAAATACAGCAACTGAATAGCACAACAAATACAAAAAAAATAAGTGTGAGTATTTATTTATAGATGCTGCCTCAGGCAAAGTTACTGTATAAGCAAAGAGACTCGGACATGTTGGCCTGCACTCAGCCAACTGTGTGGCCAGAGAACCCTGATTTCTCCTTTTGAGTTTCTACTATAGAAACGTATAAATATTTGATGACACAGGTTTCAGTAAACGGAGAACACGGAAAGTGCCAGAATCACTTATAAAGCTTTGTGTTTGTTTACAAGCTCATTATAATTATTGAATGGGGAGCAAACAGAGGCCATTAGTAAATGATTGTACCTCGGGGCAGAATTAGTCTGCGAGTCACATCAGCGGAGCCACAATAATGTCCGATCATATATGATGAAACTCACCACGTAATTACAAATGAATAATGCAAGTATTTTTTAATTAGTAACACATCCTTTTGTTTCTGCTGAATTTCAGTTTTGGGGGTTGTGAGAATGGCTGTAATTCACTGAGTGGGCTGGAATGTAAAGCGGATTACTTTTATGTTTATGTGGTAAAAACAAAGATGAGAGGGTGGCTTTTGCTTTTTCTCCCCCCCGTACGCCGTCTAGAGAGCATATTATCTCCTCCAGCACTTTTTTTCTCCTCAGATATATGGACAGCTTGAACATTATTTTCAGCTTGTGTTTGTTTGATTTCACAGAGCAATTCTTCAAAAGGCCTGCTGTTATGCTTTTTTTGAAATATGTACCTCTTTTTCTGAGGGATTAGTAATTCTGAAAGTTTTCTCTTGAGTTTATGTGGTTTTCATTTTGTCTCAGATCCGTAAAGAGAAGTCTGCTAACCTGTGCATGCTGACCGTGGGTTTGATAACGCGATTGAAAAGTGTAGACAGTTTTGCAAACAGTCTAAATGTCACCAGTGCAGCCTCAGAGCTCCTCCATCATTGTTTTTCAGAAGGTTACTGGCTGATTGCTTTAATTGTCTGTGACAAAACTGTATCATGCTTCCAAAAACCATAAGGGGCACTTGTCATCCTTAAAATTGGAGAACTCGGAGGGAAGTTTGAGTGTGTTTGGCTGCGAGAAAAAACACACTAAATTAGGATGTGAATATCAGCTCTCATTTTTCACAGGAAATATTCTCTCAGCTCCTTTCAAAACAGTTTTTTCTTATTGCCTCTCTAATAAAGTATGCAGTAGACAGTATGTTGTTTAGCAATAGCAGTAAGTCTGATTGACTGTTACCAAAGTGACCAGGAAGGTCTACACTGTAGATTAAATACTCAATTTATGATGTGAACAAACTGAGTCATCCATCAAAAGATAATGCAAACTTGTAATCAGTAAAATATTGATACCTATTTTTTAATCACAGACTGCAGAAAATAATGGTCATAGTCACCATAATGTTACCCATTGGTTTGTGGACTGCTATATTGAGGCCTCAAGTAGGGCATTTAGTCCGCCATCTTAGATTTTTGGAGCCAGAAGTGAGCATGTAGTATGTGTGTTTGTTTGGCTGTAGAGATCAAAATTGTTGTTTTGTACCAGGGTGTAAACATGTTTATTTTTGATATAAACATTAACATGGGGCTCTATGGGGATTGACTCACTTTTGGAGCAAGCCTCTAGTGGCCATTAGTGGAACTGCAGTTTTTGGCACTTCCACGTGGCTTCATTTTTTACATCCCTGGAAGTTGCCGCTTGGAACTACCAGTAATAGCTGCTTTGGCTTTTGCTTTCCTTTGTCTTCTTGCCCTCATCCTCATCACATAAAGTACTGTCATCGAACCTCTGTAGCAAATCATTTGGGAGATGAGCATTTTCACCATGATGTCATTTTGATTTGTTTTTTCCCCAAATGCCTGTTTCTCAAAATTGTGAGATTTTTGGTTATTGTTCCGACATGCATGTGTGTGATGTTAGTGATTTCATGCAAGTGTCTCAGGGCAGAAATCTATCTGAAGTCAGATATGAGTCACTTCGATCATGATGTTGAACAGTCTAGGCAGAAAGATCAAATCTGGGCAAATAATAGAAAATGAGCATTCAGTCCTGTAATTTGATATAGTCAAAGCCAAAGTCAGGAATCACAAGAGGCCCCATGATACAATATTACAGAAATACTGAAGTCAGGATTTGATAATATTGCAATTTTAAGCACTTGTGTAACATATATTGTGATATGTTATGATTTGTTATCTAAATTTCAACTGCAAATAATTGACCCAGTGGAAAACTTTGTCTTTGTTTTGACAAACTTTCTCCCAATTCCTCTGACTCTGCCATAAAAAATACTCAGCAACATTTGGTAGACTGACGAAGTATATTATTTTATTATTTTAGTACCAAAAAAGTTTCTTTTTTTGCTATATTAATAATTTCTATAAGAAAATACTGACACTTGGCATCACTGTATTGATACTATAATATCATATAAATACTATGATACAATGCTGTAATGTTATGTCCCCCCACTTGTACATAGCGTACAGTATCTTTAATACAGTTAATGGGATTTTTTTTTTACACTAAGAACATTTGTCAAAAATAATTATAACATTTATTGATAACACAAATTTAAAAAGTGGCATTCCACATTATTCCAGCACTTTATATCAGTTTATGATTGGGTGTATGTGTACATATAAGAGTGAATGTCCCATTATGGGTCAAATGAGGTTTCATAGGGTTTTTTGATAGAAATTGGCTAAATGTAAATGCTTTTCACACATTTATCATTTATTTCATCATTTAACTTTAATTTAACCAGGAAGTCTTCTGAGAAACATTTGCTTTTGAGTCACACAAAGTTGTGTAAAAAAAAACCCTATCAATATTTACATTAAAAAAAATTTTAAAAAAAAGATTTCACCCGAGAGGCATGAAAGAGAGCTTGACTATTCAAAACAGCAACTACATATTTTGAATGTGGTATGAAGGCAGTGTTTCTAAATAAAGTCAGTGTTTGGTGACTCAAGAGACTGAAATAATGTTCTGTTCCACTCTAAGAAATATTTTTTCCTGCACTTTCATATGTGGATGTCAGTGTCACCCTGTTGCTGGAAGATTCCCTCTTCCCCCCTCATTGGCTTTAATGCCAGAACAGGTGGTACTATTATTTTTTTTTGCAGCCTGGCATTATGTAAATAGCCCCATTGATTACAGCCCCTCAGCTGTCAATTTGATTAAAGGCAAAGTGGTGCGCCTCGTGATAGGTGTCGCTGTGTCAACTTAATGGAGTGTTGCTAAATAAACAGTCACCTGGCCAATCAGACGGAGCTCTCTGAGGGGTTGACACCATCACGGCAGGTTATGATACCGTGCTAAAGGAGAATGCGAGGTTTGTAACAGACAGGAAGTGCCCTGACACTTTTGAGATAAGATTAAAGAGGGTGAAATTTTTAATGATCCCCTTGGGGGAAATTAGGTCGTAAACAGTTCGCTGCAATAAAACTGACTGTGAGTAAAAAGTAATCGTCACATTATAATATATTGGAACAAATAAAGTATAATGGTGGCAGTAGAATATTTAGATTTAAGAATATCTACTGTACATAAAAATGCAACAAGATTTAGAAATATATGCAATATTTAAATGCCTTTTCCGCCTCTAAGAGAAATGTTATGCTAATGATGGATATTTTTGAATATTATGGGATCAATGCAGAGCAAAATCAAACACTTGCAATGAACCGCTTTAATTAGAAGCCATATTTAAGCAGCTGGGGCCAGGCTTTGATTTTCACTATTGCCTGCCTGTTGAGTGCTGTAACCAAGCAGTGAGATGGAAAACAGCAAGCACCGAATGCGGACTTTGCACCCTCCCCCCCCGATCCCCCTCTCCCACCATCAGTCTGCCACCAGGAACCCATCTCAATGGAATACAAATTCACCCATGAATGGAAAGACAAATGTTTAGCCTAGGAGAGAGATGGAAAGAGAAGGGGTGGGGGCCCTCGCTGTAAAAGGCGGAGAGATAATTTAATAAGACAGCACTTCTGAACCAGCTCACACCGTCACCCCCCCCCCACCCCACCCCACCCCACCCCGTGCACCTCCTCCTACTTTACGCACACACAGATGGACATTTGGAGCAGTCACAGGCAGTGGCTTTTCAACACACATCCGTAGGGATGCCGCTCAGAATAATATGCCTTTAAGCTTTTGTCAGGTGCCCAATTGCCGTGAGTGCTGCAGGTTTGACAAATGGTGCTGCCAAACAGCCCAGACTCACCTAACGCCCAAGTCCCGTTGTGGTGATGATGATTAGAACCGCTGATCTGAGAGATAGGATGGGAAGGAAGATGTGATTGGCTGAAATAGAGAGAAGTGTTGTGACTGCACCTGTGACTGGTAATATGTCACATCTACAGTAGGAGCATACATCAGCTCTGGGCTCTGCTGCAGTTATCTGCACAGCGGTGATAGGGCCTGAGGAGACGGTAGTAAGCCTTCTTAAAGCCCAAAGTTATTATAGAGTGACATCAGTCCAGTCTGCCACCGAGCTCCGAGGAAGCCAAACTCATTCATCGTCCGTTGTGCTCACCAATGTTTTTATTTAAGATATGCTTCCATGGTTCTATATGGAATGGCGACCTGTGCGATGGTGTACCCCACCTTTTGTCCGGTGTCAGCTCAGATAAGCTCCAGCCCTGCAGGACGCAGCAAAGGGTATTACAGATAATATTATAGATATTACACATGTAGAAGGATCTTACTTTTCACTTAAATTGTATTCATATGATTTCAAGTGATAAATGAATTGATTGATTAAAAGGTAAAAGAGTTTTGATAATTGGTGGATGGATGAAATTTGGCAAAATGTCCATATCTTTACGCCGGATTCACATTGGACACAGAAGCAGTGTGTAACAGCAACCTCGCCGAACTGCAGCGTGTTTCACGCTAAGCACTCATTTATGAAGTCATGCAAGCTACTGCATTGTCAGCAACACAGTCCTGCAAATGTTTCACAATAAAATGCCATATGTCAACAGATAATGGGATTCTGTTTTAACAGAGTTTTTCAGGGGGCTTTTATTTTGAAAATGAAACAGAGAAGTTGGAATAAAACAATTATATTTGTATTTCCTTATCTCTGGGACAGAGACTTTTAAACTAAGTAAAACATGGTATAGAGTCAATATAATTATCAAAACACCACCTATTTGCTCACTGTCTATTTCTGCCTGAGATGTGCCTGGCGCTGCTCACACAGGCAGTGTAGAACACCCAAAAAAAAAACAGATTCAGTCACGCTCAGGCACTGTTTTCCTATTAGTTGTTTGAACCATTGAACTCAACAGGCTTATATTTGGACAGGTGTTGTATTAGGACGTGATTTTATTTCCTTTCACATAAAACTGTCGCTCAGCAAAGATGGAAATACAATCAAATTCATTAAACCTCTTTTTTTTTGCATTTCTCTCTTTTACTCTGTCGGCATTACAGTCTTCTTTGGTGCTTGTGATTTCAGTAAAAATGACCTGAATGATGGAATTGTAGAGAATCTTACCAAGTAGTTTTGTCAGGTTACCAAATGTTTAAGGGCAGAAGCAAAGAGCAGGATCAGTAAAGGGCCCAGACTGTGTTCGTTTTGAGTTTCAACCTCTATGCCATACCTACTGTACGTTCGTGAATTATAACGCTGGAAATGCAGCACATTGCCTCAGGATCATATTGAACAACTTAGGATTCATGTCCAAGGCCAACGTTCAGTGCCAATTCTTTGTGTTTGCTGCTACTAAGTGAAACTACTGACAAAAAAATAATCACACCTAAAGGCATCCCATTTCCCCCAGCACACAAACATATGCATTATCACCCCACACCACCCCTTACTGTTGTGCAGATTTGCTTAAATTTGTGGCGGGTTGCTGCCCATTTAGCTGACTGATGGGCGCGAGGAGGAGCGCTGGGAAGGCACAGGCTGATTTATCGGCTTGTTTTTCAGCTCTGTCGCCCAGGCTCTGTCACTCAGCCATCCTAAAGGTCTCCTATCAAAGACGGGAGAAAGCCAGAGCGAGAAGGCAGGAGGACACTCACCTCACTGCGTCTCTTGGGCCAGTGTGCATGTGATTTACAGAGGCAGTGCTGACTCAGATTGACGTGTGTGGACAAAGATACTTAAGCAGCTGATAAGTGTGTAATGATGAGGTAGATGTAAGAAGTCTTGAAATCATTAGCTCAGGTAGTGGCAGGAAATAAACTGCAGTGACTTATCTATTGTTTGACTGCTAATTTACCCATTATAATTATGGGTAATGATTTCAACACATTCTGCAGGACTATCATAACACAGGAGTATTTAACCATTTTTTTTTTTTTACCACATTTGGAGAGCAAGCATGAAAGGATCATTTGTTCCACTTTGGCTGAAATCACCAGTCTTATCCCATCACCCGGGTCGCTTTAATGTGGAAATGAGAGCAAAGAGTAGAGCGGCCCACTCCATGATTGCGTCTAGCCTTTTTTATTCCTCCCCGGCCCTGTGTGGATCTAAAGTGAGCACATTTAACGGGCTTGGAGCGTCTGTTTATGGGGCATTTATCATGACTACAGAACAATTCGCGCTGTCAGTGCGTCAGTTTCAGCGAGCCGTGGAAATAAATCAAAACTCCTCCAGCCTGCCACACAGTTAGCCCACCACACACTCGCCCATTCATTTAGACCGATGGGATGAGAAAGAGGAGAAAAGAAAGGGAACTCGAGTAAAGAGTAGGTAGATGCAGTTACAGAAAATGCACAGATTAGAGCTGTGGAGATTAAATTGTGGAAAGATGTGTTTTAAACCAGTGAAAATGTGCAAAGACAGCATTCAGCATAGCAGTGTGTGCCAGAAATGTCGAGTTTACTTCATATAACTTCTCATCTTCTTAATTAGTCCACTTTAATTTTTTTTTTAAGTATTTTGGAGTGTGGTTCAACCCTTTAGGCCTAAGCAAACTGGCTTGATTTCTTTTAAAAACTGAGAAAGAAATTGCAAGTTATTAATTATAATAATAAAATTACCTGAAATTAACCACAAAAAAGGAGAAAAAACAAACAAAAATATATATATATATATATATATATATATATATATATATATATATATATATATATATATATATATATATATATATATATATATGTTATATACACACACACACACACACACATATATATATGTATATATATATATATATATATATATATATATACTGTATATAAAGATAAAATAGCAAATCAGATGTAATTATAGTATACATAGTTTTCTGGACATTTAATGTATTTTTATTATTAATGTCTGGTATTTTTTCTCTCTCTTTTATTTTTAGAATTTTATTGTGTTGTTTTTGGGTGGTGGGGGACCTTTTTTTCCTTTATTTGATGGGACAGTTATAGCATGAAAGTTGGAGAGAGAGGGGATGACATGCAGCAAAGCACCATGGATTGGGGTCAAACCCACCGCTGCTGCGACAAGGACATCACCTTTGCACATAGAGCGCCTGGTAGCTCACCTAATAGGGCCCCTCTCTTTCTCTTTTTAAACTAATTTTCAGGCCACTTTCTTGTCACCTTTTCCTAATTCTTTGCAGTTTGTGGGACATCTCTTGCCCAGTTGCTCATTGCCTTTTTAGCCTTTTTTATAAGGCGAGTTAGTGCAGCAAAAGAAAACTGATGTCATTCCATGTTTCAAAGGGTAAAAGGAACCCCCCCCCCCAAAAAAAAAAAAATTTAAATACTGCCATTTAGCAGTGTATCATGCGCATGCAAAAGCAGGTATCTGAGGACTTCCGAATGAGAACAGGCTGGCATCTCACACTAAAACAATCTATATTGTTAAATATCAATGCAGGTAAAAACAATACTTTCTCCCTTTGAGCATGCATTTAGCTACCTTGTTTCATTCGAAGAACCAGTGTTTCCCCCCACCCCCACCAACATTTTCTAAATGTATTTTCAGCCTAAACCTGTTTCATTCTCTTTGCTTTCTATCAAATAAAACCACCTCCTTCATTGATTTCTTTAGAGGAAACAAGAGTATCCCCAGCGGCTGCCTTTTCATCCCTGAAAGACAGATTACCTGACATTTCTAAATGCAACCAAGTCCAGCCTCTGGTTTCATTGTGAGAACGTCTCGAGCGCCTCGCCCCACTATGTCAAATGCAACTAAAAGAGGGAAGATTGTGAGACGACTGTTTCACCTGCTGGAGTAAAAGAAATGAGCATGACTTTGATATTGCATGTGGCTCTGCACCATCAATCCTCAACAGTGAGAAACACAAACAGATCAACAGTGGATGTGTTTCTGACATGTTTAAGCTAGGACTTTGATCTGCTGATGTGGAAGCCTAATACACTGTGATTTTTACTGCTAATGAATCCTGGTTGCATTAGATACATCAGTGAAGTTGAAAGATAGATGTGGGAAGGACTTGTTTCAGTTGCAAATCAAGACATTTTAAAATGCTTTGACCTTTCAAGTGGACTTAAGCTTGAAAGCAGTGATACTCCCTTAAGTACTAACACTTCTAGTTTGACAGTAGTAGCCTCCAACATTATCTACAATGCAAACTGTTGTCACACAGTAAAGGTACCAGTGCCTTTGATGGTAATGAATATGATTATGGTTAGGCTTAAAATACCTGGTTTTGGTGTCCAACAACAATATCTCAGTGAAAAATCGCCACTTTTTGTGGCACTATCACCGTTAGAAGCACACCAACGGGTCGCTTAAATACGTTTCGAACTTTTATTGTTTGTTGGTCCCCAACAGTGGTCTGCAGCTTGCCTAAATGTCACGCCATTCACCATCACTTCTAGTCATCAGGAGGTTGAACTCGTTTATTACATTTCTATAGAAAGGTTGATGTGTTTTTGTTTTTTTATTCTTTGTCATAATTAATTTGATTGGGACAATGCAAATTAGCACAGTACAGCTTCAGCTTGTTACTGACGAGTTATACAAGACTGCACATCATCCAGTAACTTAACTCAAAACCCTCTAAAGCTAGCAGTCCCACACACATTTGAATTGTCAAACAATATGAAATCTAAAATATGCTCCAACATAACTTTGGTGAAATCTTAAATGGACCTACTCTGCTTTTTGTGCTACTCTTAGAAAAAAAAAGCATTAAACAAGAGTGTCCATGATGTACTCATTTCAAATCAGTCCATGTTATACACCTTTCAGCAGTAATGAGGACAGAGAGTCACTCGATCACTGGCCTGGTCCCTGGTGACATGGATTTCATGCTGACCTGCCACTCAGGTCCACAAACATTTGCTTGCCTGGACATCTGCCGTACCCGCCAGTCTTTTTGATGCTGGTGAGATATGACATAGCTCCTCAGAGGGAGAAGTCACTCCACTGCGCTCCTCTGTCGCAACTGATCCTCCTCAATGACGCTCTGGAGCCATGGACTCATAATCAGATCTTTTCCCATGAATGGAGCAGCTCTTGGGTTTTGTAGAGTCTTTCTTACCATTTGCAGATGCCATTAAATCTATTTATGTCCCCCGCAATGAAATCAAGGAAGGGAAGAATAGAAGGTTCTCTGGTTGTTTCCTCATTTGGCTGTCCATCATTGGGATTACATAAGACCTATCCGATGGGTTACAAATAAGTTGTTGACTATTGGTCCAATGGCATTCATGTGCATTGTGTTTTTTGTGATGAAATATTCTGACGTGGGATAATTGCTTTATTAAATAGATGTGCTTTGCCTGTCATTGCTTAGTCACTGCCATCCATCTTTTTCCATCTGGCTGCTAAGATGATGACGCAGGTGATCCATCATGTTTGACTGGGGTGAATCTCATGTTGGCCAGCAAGGGATTCACAGGAACAGCAGCCTGCTGACAGGTCTGTGTCAACCCTGCTGGTAACTGACACTTTTTAGTCAACTGCCTGATCACTGCTCACACTACTGACAGGTTTCTGCCCCCTGACACATACCGGCCATCACTGTAGTAGGACACCTACTGAGAACCACTGAGTGGACACCGTTACCCTGTCATTTCCCTCTGCCCCGGAGTACAAGCAAGAGCAGTGTGTGCACAGGGCTCGCTGTAAGAATAATATGTGACTGGGTGACAGCATATTAAGGGTAGACTTGGAGGGCCATGGAGCATCATTGCAGCATCCCAGTGTGCCTCAAAAGTACACGAGGTGTATTTTGGGAAGCACTTGACGAAAATACACTGTCACATTGTCACATTATCTTTTCCTCTCTTCTCCCTGTCTCTTCATTTTCACTCTTTCGCTCTCTCTCACTCACACCCACCCACACAGACAAAGTAATTTGACACTGAGTTTAAAAACTGGCATCATTGCCTCTCATGGCGCTGCTTGTTATGACTGGGGTCAGATAGAGTGTGCTCGCTAGGACCGGCATTGTGATAAGATAAAAGCTTTGCAGCGCAGGAGATCTGTTAAAATGGTACAGACAGACAACGTAATTAATCAACCTGAATTATTATCATGAATGTTGTCTTCCTCAATAATACTGACTGTCATTAACCTAATTGTCACTCATTAGCAGCTTTCACACCTGTCAGCATGGGCGCACCAAAGGGTTTGCAATGGAATATTAATAAAGTCTAACTGAACCAGTAGAAAGCAGCTAAATAGTTACAGTGAAGCAGCTAAACAACTTCACCTTTGATTTAAATTGAACTGACCCCATTAACAACCATCCAAAGCAGGACATCCTGATTGCAGTATTCCAATCTGATTGAATCACGAGGCTTTAATAATTTACTCTTTCAGGAGAACATTAGTTTGTGAAAAGCTGTTGTTTTGCAACAGCTTGGGCTTTAATGAGCGTTCATCAACAAACTTTGGTGGATAAGTGACAGTAGAGCCAAAAATTCCACGTCAGAGAAAAACTAAAATGGAATTTTAGACTTTAGACTCAAGCAAATGGTCCATGTTTTCGATGTTTCAGTAGATTTTCATTTATAGTGGTGTGTATCTATCCCCTTGGCATTCATCTTAATTCAAGGTATCCATTACAAAAATAATGCCGTTCAAAGACATTTTCATAAATTTTAATTCAACTTTAAACCTGCATTAATTCATATTTGTGTCACTTGAGGGCAGCAGAACAAGCTGTAAATGCAAAACTTTCATATTGTCACCTTATGAAGCTAATATGGCCACAGGTTTGCATAGTGGCCTATGCATCCAGCTGACAAGCAGAACACTCATTTGGTATTGCATTCCTGGCCACGATGTCCAAAATTCAAATTTCTTTCAGCTTCTTCCTCCTTTAGCTTGTAAATATCTGTCTCTTTAGCTGTGAAATCATTCAGTATTTTTACCAGCAAGTTGCTCATTTCATATTAATTTTGAATGAATTGATATTTTAGTGACTTGAGGCTATAAAGCTATAAATGCAAAACTGGCATATCCTCACCTAATAAAATTCTCATGGCCAACAAAGTCCAATATTGTTTTAGCTCCATTTTAGCACCATTTTCTTCAAAAATATCTGTCTCTTCAGCTGTTAAATTATCCATTATGCTGACCAGCTAATTGCTAATTTTGTTAGTTATGTTTGATCCTTGGCAGGCGATGTACTGTGGTTTTACCGAAAGAATGAATGAATAAAAAATGCCGCAATTCTACCACACCAAAATGGTGAAGTTATGAGCTGCAAAACCAAAAGAATGAGCTTAAAGTTGATAAAACATGGACATGGGTGGTGATTCTCTGTTACTGCATTAGCCAGAATATTGGTTGAGCCCAAAAAATCTGCTCTACTGTGATATCAACTATAGTACAGTATGGGGTGTGATACACAAGGTAACTTTTTTGGCCAGTCTTTAGGGAAGCAGCATTTCATACTCTACGTTTGATATTTCAACAAAACCATGTGCCCGCCACTGTAAATAAAACAGCTCATGACTTTTGTAATTACCATTAACCAGGAGCACTTTGAGACTGTTCTTTAGAAGTAGTGTAAGCAGTAGCAGTGTCACTTGCCTTTACCACTTTAGATAACAATATTTTGTGGGATTTTTGCATGTTTTGGAGATTGGTAATACATTAATGTTTTAAGGCAACATTTTAAACAGTAGAGTCTGAGATTTGGCAGTTTGGGTTTTTTTTCACGGAATACATGGCTGAAAGAAGATATGAGCTCTGAAAATGTAACAAGGTAGAGATACTTAAAAAAGACTGGTTTTGGCAGCTGTGTACATTTTTGAAAACACATTCCAAAGAATTTGATTTGGACATCTGATTGTAGTTAATTCTGACTCTGTATTTGTTTTCTGATATTCTTCCTATCCCTGCTCTTTTAATATCGCAGACCTTCGTACTTTAAGATATTGCCCATAGGAAATTTGGTTAATGTGCAGTTTTCATGCCCAGACTGATAATCAAAGACAAGACAGGAAGACTAGGAACATCAGGTTGATGTGGCCATCATTTTCCTCTTTATCAAATAAATATTTTACCTAAATCTTTATTTGATTGCAGTAATTTAACTATCTGTCAACCAAACAAAGCCGACCCATCAGTTGACTGCCGCACCAAACATCTCTCCTCTTCTTAATGGTCTATGGCACCTGACTCAACACAGTGGCCACTGGCCTTACCCTGAACATGAGGGATCACTGACTGGAAGGGGTAATTAAAATGAAGTCTCTGGACAGTCGCACAGCTTGGAGAAATAATTGGCTCGTAAGCCTGGATGAATCGATCGGCAGGACTCATATCTAGCGCTTGTTGTAGTCACACATGGGAGCATCTATCCCCATCCACCCTATTATGGAGTTGCTCTGGAACAGCATGCCGCTGCGTATTGACAGTTCTGTGCAGATTTTCTTCTTGTGCCGCCACCAATACTGGCTCATAAAAACCATGGCGGAAAACTAATGACGAAATGAGGCCACAAACACAGTTTCTCTGTCATTATTGTTGTAATGGCCTATAGAGTCCAAGAGAAGTGGTCTTGGTAACTGTTTTAGCTTGAACATGTCCGCCTTCGAAAATTTGGATGATGCACCACCCCCTCCTTCGCGGTTTTCCACAACCAGTGACACTCCAACTCCCTCACAGCTCTCATCTGTCTCTCTTTGTCTTAATAGGTGCATTGCTGCCATTTCCGGGTATTTTAATGCTTAAATATAACACCTGACAGTAACCAAGAATTTACAGAACCTTAGTTACATATGTAACTCTCATTTTGCATGACCATCTTTCTTCCTGGCCAGTATTGAAAGTAGTGACTGTGACTTCAGTAACCCTTGAGTTTACACCTTTAGTGGTATCGATAGCCAAGACAGTGGTTAGAAAGCTTTTGAGCTGCTACCTCAATGCCAGCTGAGCAAGGCATCAGCAATTGCAGCAGTGGTGGAAAGTCACAGAATACTATTTCCTTTTCTGCCTCTGTAATATCTCTACCATTGCCACTCCCGGTTGCACATTCTCAGTCATTTGTACACCATAAAGTCCTCATTGCTAAAGGTTAGCTAGCAGGTAATTTGACAGCATGATGTCTGCAGGGTTCATTATAAGTTTTTCACGGTTTTTGGGGGTCTTGAGGACAGGGTAACTAACCTGATATCACCAGACAAACTGCAAATGTGAACCTCTGTTTATTTTCAATTTCCAAAGGCCAATCATACCTTACTGGTGCCAGCAATGAAAAAATGTGAAACAACTGTAGCATGCAGAGATTAATTCATTCATCAGCTATAATCGCATATAAGTAATAAGGCAAGCATATCTTTGTTCCCAAAAGCGTTAGGTACACTTAACTGTAAATTTCACGAAAATATACAATCAATTATATTCAGGATTGATGCCATAGAGGTTTAAGCTAGACATGTATAGCTGCAGCCACATTCTGTTTGTAGTTGCTACAAAGCTACCTGTTGTGATGCATTTATCAACTTTATTCAAATACTTTATTTATAATACACAACAGTGGGACTTACCCTTTAAGTAATGAGATATGTCTGTCACCATTACGATAATCTCCTCTCTTTTAACACTTAATAGCTAGCCACACTATCTTAGCATTTTCTTCAGGGTTCCCACTTCCAGACCATAAAGTGAAGGGAGCTGATCGTGGACTGACAGTGGGCGGGCTACATAGACCAATTCGGTTTCAACAAAGAGCTTCAAATCAACTGCAACCATCTTGTCTTCAAATGTATTAGCAGCATTTGTCTTTACAGGCTTCATCTCAAACACACCCCAATTTAGATAAATGGTTGTGGTTTGCCCAGCACGACTCGGGCCGCTGGAAATCTGTCCAAATTGGAGAGGGGCCAAACGCATCTGCCAGAGCAACTAAAACATAAGACTGCAGATTTTAATGATTTCCAGGCAACAGAGTAACTTGATTTTCTTTGGAATAAGGAAAATAAGTTCTGCTGTAATGTACACTATAGCTGGGGAACAGGATCAGTTGAGAAAGTAATACATTTAGCAACTCAAAAAAGTGCAGCTTGAGAGTTAAATTACTCTCTTAAGAAATAATGTTATGTCATCACCAGTGCAGAGTTGCCACAGAGAATAAATAGTAAAAATTTTGGAGCTTCAAGCACCAGGCAACTAATACAAGCAGCATACAGTGATTATTGTTGTGTTGTGGCGTTCAAGCAGAACACAGATGGTCATTACTCTCTCAGTGACCTTTTAGGATGGCTTGACCAAACAAACGCACACCCATAACATGTTCTTAGTGGCTTATTCACTTTATGTCCTTCTTTTATCAAACAGGGATGGCCTTTTGTTATCCTCTTTTGTCTGGACTTGCCATTGTTCTGCCCACCTGGTATTTAAACACAATTATGGCGCGGCTAGTAATTAGCTCAAGGGATCCCACTTGCTGGTCTATTTTCAATGCTTGCTTTGTCTGCAAACATAATACCACAGTCTTTTCCTCAGATGCAGCGATCACAAGAGGATGCAACAGCTACTTGTAACAGGTGGCTGGTATTTTAATGTTATGAAGATGACACAGCAGGGGTGGGCTTGTGTTTGTTCTGCTGAATCACACGGTACCATTTCAACTGTTTTTGAGATTTAGGCAAAGTTTTCTAACAATGCTGCCAGCAATGCTGCCAAATCCCTTTGGTTGCTCTCCCGATTCAAAAAATACCTAACAGTAACTCACACCTCAAACAGTTCTGCGCTCCAGCACTTGCACCTTAGTGCCTGCCAGCTGAAATACCTGCATCAGCTCCATTGTATTATTCTGAGCTACCACCTCTGGCATGGAGAAAAGGGAATGATAGCCAGTTTTTGACTTACCCTTGAGTCTGACTCACACCCTACAAACGGTTTCTATGTTTTTACAACATAAAAACAACACCACTACAGGTTTGTCTTCTGCAACTGCACTTGGTGATTTTGATTTATTTCATTTCTTTTAGAGCAGAAAGCAAATTAGAGGTCAGCATTATGAACTGAGCGCACATTGTTCACTGCAGAGGCAGTGATGCAAGAGCAGATGTGTTTTTTGTTGAAGAATTGATACAATCTCCAGTGTTCTTCTACAGTGTGTGATCATACAAAGAAAATAGTCCATTTTTAAAGATTAGAACATGAAACATTGTTTTCCTTTCACACTGTAACCGCGCGTAAAGATCAATGAAATGAAACTTTTCCCCATAATTATGCAAAACTAAACTTGGCCCCTTCTCTACCTCACTTTTGGCTTGAGTCCCTCCTCTCTAGAATGTGAAAAAACGTCTCAAAAATGGGCAGGGTTGGGAGTGGGGCAGACCTCTTGGGACCACTTCCTTGTTTACTCCTGTCAATGCATTTATCACGTGATTGGAGCCTTCCGAAATACGTGGGTTTTTCAGGAGTTACTGGCTCATGATTATGTGTGATATACTGTATATTTGGGTGCATTATACTTTTAATAGAAAAACGTTCAAACGGTATTATAACAGCCTCAACCTGAACTCACTGAACTTAGTGGATAAGTATGGTGTATGTGCAGAGTGTGTGCGTGTGTGTGCTGGGGGGCAGCTAGCCCGCTGCAGCCCCATCCATTTATCCATTCCTCTCTCCCCCAGGGGGCTGGTGTTGTACTAAATAACGGCGTATGCTCACAAAGGTTAAGCGGTGAGTCAGAACCAGTGATGACAGGTTGACCAATGAGTCTCAGCCGGGCTGCCACGAAGCTCTGTGCAGCAGATGAGACAACTTTACACACACGCACACGCACACGCACACACTGTCATTCTCGCAGCTCACTGGACATTATTGGATTTTTGTGCACTGTTTCTGTAAACTATAAATCTTTCCTCTGCACCCTCTCTGGCATACAGACATTGACTTTGAGGTATTAATGATGGCTTTACTCTTCTGTTATGTTACTGACTGTGTGTTCATGTTGTTTTTAAATGTCTCTGTTGTTGTGTTATTGGACCCTGGAATCAGATCAATAGAGCACCTCCTACATGTATTAACTGAACATTAGCGGGCGAATTAACAAACCATCAATTGCGCATGACTATCTGCCCCATATTCAGGGATAATCAAAGTACACAGAAGATATTGTGCTCATGACATTAAAGCTCAAACACGCTTATAAAGCTCAGTTGCAACTGAGTGCAATCTGCTATTTCTTTTTTTTTTTTTGTGTCTGATGGTAATTATGTAAGTGGCAAAGTATAAATGTTGACCACAGTAGGCAGAACAATGACAGATAGAAAAAGAGCTTTTCAGACTTTGAGCTACAGGTCCTGACAGATAAAGTGCAGGAGTATTCCTCCAAACTCTGAGCAAGGAATTTAAATGTGACAGAGAGAAACTGTATTTGGGACAGTGCTCAGTATGACAGGTTTCACTTATACTGCATGTGGCTATTGACA
The DNA here is from genome assembly GCF_008729295.1 of Plectropomus leopardus. Classification (NCBI taxonomy): domain Eukaryota; kingdom Metazoa; phylum Chordata; class Actinopteri; order Perciformes; family Serranidae; genus Plectropomus; species Plectropomus leopardus. Next base: position 25,039,889 of record NC_056480.1, read on the forward strand.
GTGATCTTTTGTTTTAACTGGACTGTTTTAGCAATGAGGCTCACATGCATAGAAAGGGGCCAGTCTTGCACCAAATGCACGCACACATTACCTAATTTAACAATTAGCACAGGAGCACTAAGTTTCTGTTTGCTTGGCAGCACAGTTAGGTTTTCACCCTTTGTGGGTGCTTTGAGAATTGCACAGTTTCTTTTTGTCGTCATTGTGCAGGAATAGTGGCAGCAAAATCTGCAAAGTCTTTTTTCAAATTTGCCAATATAAAGTTTTGCAGACCTTCTGCAGCATATACTCTCTTAATTTCCATTGCAAGGTGTATAATATATTATATTAGACGATCACTCCAGGATTTTGCAGACTGTTTTTGTGATTGTTGCAGTCTGAAAGGGCCTGATTGCACAGCAGCTTTTCCAAAAAATTGTGATGCATTTTGCGATTGTTTACATGCGTTAATATCTTTATTTTTTTTGCAAGGAAATTGGGGGGGCAAGAAAAAAATGCCAGAATTAGCTGTGATGATCGCCAATAATCAGCTGTTGATGACGTTTGACGCACGGCTGAAGGACCAACAAGCAACATCTGATGACAGATGTTCGGTTGTTTACGTGTATGTTGACAGCACTGTCAATCTAATCTCGTCAAACAAAACCCACACAGTCTGGATTAAGCAGATTATTTGTTCTTGAGTCTTAAAATCTTATAAAAATACCTGAGGTAAAATATTAAACAGTGCTTTTTAGTCAAGAAAATGTTAAAACTAACATACCTAACTAAATAAAGGCTTTTCTCCTTGACCTGCCTTAAAGCACCGAAAGAACATCTTTGTTCTCTTTCAGTCATTTTCAATAGCACCTTAAGGTCCTAAGGTGAAACATATTTGGCTTCTGTATTCATTTTGTAAGGACATTTCTGCCCTAAATATCTTGTAAAAGTTCTGGGACTTTCTGTTGCAGAACCGGAGAAGACAAGGCAAGGCAGCTTTATTTGTATAGCACATTTCATACAGCAGGGCAACACAGAAGCATACAGAACAGTACTGCAAGGAGCTTTAAGGGCCTTTTTCAGAATGAATCTGGGTCTATTGTAGTCATATTTGAGTCCCAGTCTTCAATAGTCACAATGGAGAAACTTGTAAAGGAAGAAAAACCTCATTAGCCTCAACCAAAGCAGTGCTTTGTCACTGGACCTTTGCGCTAATTATGGATTAGCCAAGCCTATTTTACAAACTCCAAAAAGTTTCTTTCAGATTTCAGGAGGCACAAGAGAGAACTTCAACGCCTGCAGAACTTGCAGCACGAATCAAGTACACAGTCTGTACTTGAAATTTAAGACATTTATTTAAAGAATTGTAACTTAACTAAATATTTTCAAGGTCAAGAATGAACTTTAATGCCCAAATATTACGGCAGTTTTGGTTCTAAGATATACATCAATCAGTGATGTGTTAAATCCCAAGTCTTCCTGTTAGTATTTGCTTCTAGTAAAGGTTTATATCATGTGCAGACCTTTCAAATACTAGAGTTATTTACATTTTGACAGTCTGCCGTAGATAATCTGTCTCCCAGACAATGCACAGTGCTGTAAAGCCTTTTATTTTTCCACTGTATTAAGCCCCGCACATTCACAACTGTATGTACTTGTATATAAAGAGATCTAGTGTTCGTTATAGAGGCATCGGTTCAGGTTGAACAAGGAGAAGGAAGATGAGATGCAGCAAAGGCGTAGCAGATTTATTGATTTTCTCATTGACGGATGCACGCAACCCTCAGAAGCCTTTTGTGCAGAAATATCTCTCAGTGCTTTTATACTGTATTTTTTTTGCGGATAAATTTCCTAACATGATACCGCTTTATTCCCTGAAGAGCTCTCACAAAAGAACACCTGAAACCTTGAGTAAGTGCATTTTTTTCGCCCGTCTCGAAAGAAAGCAATTCCCCAGAAACTGAAGATATGAAATTGTAATTCTGTAGGAAACAAATGGTATGTGGCGCGGCTCTGAATTATAAATGAAAGCAGAAGGGCCTTAGTTCTGCCTTCTTGCCCGAGCGTGATTCAGACAGTCTGGCGTGAGGACGACATGGTCGCATAACAGGTGGAGACACACACATACACATATACCCAATCTGTGAGCACCGCAGATTCCAGCATTTTAGAGTCAGTAGCTCCTTTACAGTTAGACTCATATATTGGGTTTTCCAAAACCAGAAGCAGCTTCAAATAATGATTTCTCATGTGAAATAGATTGATGAAATTGACTTTTTATTCAATCTGACCATCTACTGCTTGCGTAGGACTTCACCTGAATTAATTCATTTGTCACATTTTGATAAGATTCATTTTTGGGAGAATCTGTACGGCTAAGTGAATAGAGTTGAGTTCCATTGTGGTTGATACTGGCAGCAGGTTCTGACAAGGAGGAAGAATGTGTGGAACAGAGATGATATCTCTGGTTCCGCTGCATTGATTTTGATCCCTTTTTCCCAGCTGCCTATCGTGAATGTTATACAATAGGAGTGCAGTATTAAATAAAAGTGCTCTTTTGAGCAATTAATTTAATGATTTGTTTTTTGCCAAGCATGTTAAAATACAGTATTTCTAAAACCCTTACATGATTTAATGAAGGGTTTTTTTAACATCCAGTGCCATATTATTTCAAAATTTCCCTTTCTACAATATTTGCACATGCCATAATAATAATAATAATAATAATAATAATAATAATAATAATAATAATAATAATAATAATAATAATAATGATAATGATAGCTTTATTTGTATAGCACTTATTTTAACAAAGTTACATAGTGCCTCATAAAGTGCATAAGAAATATACAGTTACAAAAATATACAGTTACAATAAATAAAACAATGTTAAGAGCTAAGATACTGGGCCAAATAAAGTATGATTAAAGTTAAAGGGATATTGTGGTTATAGCCAAGCAGCATCCTCGGGGCTGCACAATGAAGCCAAAGTGGGAGTGCCAAAAACTGCAGTTCCCCTAATGACCACTTGAGACTGTCTCCAGAAGTGAGTCAATCCCTATAGATCCCCATGTTAAAACCCCCGAGTTAACAGTAGAAATTAACATGTTTATAGCCTGGATTTTTATATTACTTGCCTGTTAATGTTAATGTTACGTAGGCTTAAAGTTATGCACAATTCACTGCATGTCCCTCAAGTAACAGACAGTTGCTACCAAGAGGACAAGGTTGGTTTGGTAATGTAACCATGGCTTAACCATGTCGCAACCCAGATTCACAGAGTGGAGGTGTTGCAACAGTTGTCCAAGTATCTTTTTTCGTTTCTTAAACGTTAACTCTTACATTTTTGTTGCACAAAAGATCCTCTAAAGAACTGGATTTTTTTTTTTTTCAGGTGGGCCCAAGGTCAAGTTGTTTTTATAGTTTTAAGTCTGTTTTTAGTTGTTGTTTTATTAAGGAAAATTAGCACATGAACACATGAAACTATAGCTGCCTCCATGCTAACCATGTTAGCAGCTAGCATTAGTTTTAGCTCCACCTTCTTGTCCAAATATGGTCATTTCTGGTTCCATAAATCCAAGATGGAGATGGCCAGAAGGCTTCAAAACTGAGCTGTGATATTTGCTAGCTCAGTAATGCAAGATTAGCAAGCAAGTAGATGCACGCTTACTTCTATGCGTGTAGTTTGATTGAAGGAAAAATAGTTCCTACATGAAACTGTTTCCATTGAGGTTTGTGGATTACGTTGACCAACCGGGTCATGATTTCTAGAAAGAGAAGTTGAAATCAATCAATTACATTTTTTGGCTCTTTTGAGCACCTCAGGCTGAGTGCTATCTACTTTCATTATATTGGAAAGAAGGCAGACTTCTCTGCGGCTGATATCTCTCTGATATATCTTTGCAACTTGCACCAAAACAATATAGACTGATAAATAACACTTCATGTAAAAGGACAATTTATTTTTTTTTTAATTTTGTGGTTGAACTGTCCCTTTAAACAGTGGTTTCATGAATATTAGCAGTATAACTCTTTTATAAATCTCTTAGTAGAGCTCTCCCCTCCTGCTCTGTGTATGGCGTGAATGCCAGGTGCTACGTGGAGAGAGGGTCGCGCTCTCAGTATCATGGCCAGTTGGCTGATCCGCGCTCAGCAGACTGCAGGATGTCCTGGTCTGCTGTGTCGCACTGGCCTGGGGTCAGTGCGAACGTGCCGCTGACAGCATGCGGGGTATCTACAGTGCTGCCAACTGAGCCCACCAGAGCGCCTACAGTGCTGCTTGTGTGCATGTAAGGGACTCTGCTTATGACTCATAAATGTCCTGCTGACCCGCAGGGTTGAGATAGGGTTTGTTTTAATCTAGTTAGTAATTATACAACAGGAAAGGAAAAGATGAAAAATGTTATTTGAACTACACACACATTTTTGGTTGGAGTTCATGTGAAAAAACACATCAATTAATAATGAGCATAAATAAATGACATAAACAAGAATAAACAGGGACACTGAACTTGCTTTGTTTGGGGGACACTTAAGCAAAATGATGGGAGGTCAGGGGCCAATCTCAGCATGTTTCAAGGATTTTAGGACACTTCTGGAATTTTAGGATGTTTTCAGGATATAGGACATTTCTAGCATTTTAGGACATTTCCAGGATTTTAAGATATTTGCAGGATTTTACGACCTTTCTATGGTTTTAAGACAATTCTAAGATTTCTGGAATTTCTAGGATTTTAGAATGTTTCAAGGATTTTAGGATGTTTGCGGGATTTGTGATGTTTTTAGGCTTTAAGAACATTTCTAGCATTTTGGGACATTTCAAGGATTTTAGAACATTTCTAACATTTTGGGACTTTTCCATCCATTTTAGGATATGTCAAGGAATTTCAGGGAATTTATAACATTTTAGGACATTTCTAGGATTTCAGGACATCGCTAGGATATTAGGACATTTTGAGTTTTTTTACGACATATCTAGGATTTAGCATGTTTCAAAGATTACAGGAACTTTCTAGGATTTTCAGACGTGTAAGGAATTTTTTAGGATTTTCGGATGTGTCTAGAAATTAAGGACATTAGGAGCTTTGCTCAAACCTATGTTGGGAGGGGAGGGATCCTCCCCAGGGCACCATATCACCACATAAGTTGAGTACTACTACTTCAGAAGCACATCTTACAAACTGTTGAGGTGTGTGTGATTTAAAGCTAGAAGCTACTGTACTGCGTGGTAAATGTGACTTTGCTGCCTGTGTGTGCGTGAGGGCTCCCCTCTTTGGCGAGCCGGTCAGTGAAAGACATTTTAATGTCATCCTGACCTGTGTGGCTGTTTACAGGATGCCCTCTACCCATCTGCCATTCTGAGTTAGTCTCTCTGCTTTCACTGCACATGGAGATGAAAAGCCAGTCGTCCTCATGGTGCTTTAAAAAGAGAAACATGCCGCAGCAAGGTGCATGCATGCCGGGCGAAAACGTGAATGAAATCGTGTGGATAATCCATGCAAATTATAACGGCAAAATCAAACCAAACACATTTCATCTGCCTCGGCTATGTAGCAGTCAGATGCAATGCACTCACTGGCATATATATGATATCCTCCTGCAATGCTTGATACTTTATTTGGCTGAGTTAATGCAAGCCACGGCACTGCCAAATGCCATAAAACTTAGAAAAAACCCATACAACACCCCGCTGTAACATCAGCACACATAAATATTCATACATTTCTCTCCATCACACTCCCAGGTTGGTTAAATCATCCTGAGGTTGCGACTCAGTGGGGTCATTATTGTGTCACACAGTACTCCTACTTAATGCAACACTGAAATTTTAATGACCAGTTATATTTAGTCTGAACCATATTTTCCCAATTTGCATATTTTAGTAGCGACAGCTGTGGAATCTCCCGCCTTCCCTGGGGCTTGCCTAAAGCATGTGTCTCATGTGAAGGTAAAAACGCAGTCATGAAATGATATTGCATCCTCGCACAACATTCCCTGGCATGCATAAAAAATGTAGCAGTGGGAAGGATTTTTGCTATATTGTCTTAAGTTGTGTCAGACATATAGCCCTCAGTGAAGACAGCTAGTAAAAAAACGCATCACTGTGAGTCAGTGTAGAAAGATGTTTCAACATATTTACACATGAGTTGAGTCAGTGGAGTATCAGAGGTGCTGTTACATCTGCTGTCTGGAAGATGTTAATCTCTGAGATCAAAGTAGGATTTAATTCTACACTTAACACCCGAGCTACTGGCAGGCTTAAGTGATACAAGTGTTCGTGCCAGCGAAAATTTTGGGTTATTTATTGGACTTTCTGGCAGCAGATAACCCAGATTCACAGCAGAGTTGTTATAGTTTTTTTTTTTTTTTAAGTTTTTTTTAAATTTTGTTTTTAGTTGTTTGTTTAAAGTCAGTTTGGTTTCAGTGTTTTGGTTAGTTTACAGGGTTTGTTTCCCTTTTTTTCCAGTTTATTTTTTAAATTTTTTTAATTTAATATTTAAATTTTTACTTTGATTTTAATTTTTATTGTTTTTAGTGTTCATATTATTTTTATGAGACATAATTTTATTATTAATTTTATTAGTATTATTTTTATTATTATTTATTTGTTTATTTGTGAGAGGCAATATTTAACAAGTTCAGAATAAATATATTACATTACAAAGCTAACAGTTTGTCAGGACAGTTGAGTCACAGTCATGTCGACACCCCAAAAATCGTATGCGCCAATGCTTTTTCATGCCTATTGTGTTGATGAATTTTACCAAACTGACAAATACCAAAACTATACACATTTCCTTTATACTTTTATTTTTTTTGGTTCATAATTACACAATAAATTTTCAGTTAGTTTTTTCAAAATTAGAGTTTTTATTTTTATTTCAGTGAACTAAAATCTTTTTTCAGACCTAGTTTTCAGTTTAGTTTTAGTTTACCATAATAACCTTGATTCACAGTTTCAGATTTTGAGGCTCCAACATGTTGGCTGTGTTTCTGCATCATGGCCACATATCAAATTTTCCATCCAGCATTTTCTACACTGAATGAATGCTGCTTTTCACTGCCAAAAGCGGTGTGTGAGCGTTGTGTGATTGAGACAAAACATGGTAGACTATTTTCTGTTGTTAAAAAAAAAAAAAAAAACTCTCTTATACCAACACTGAAAAACAGAAATGAATACATGTTTTTGATAGGACTTAAAATTCCAATGTGCTTTAACCAGGGTGGAGAATTATCTTTTTTGTCCACCTGGCACTGCGGCTGGTGAATTCTAAAATCTACCAGCCACTCAGCAGATTACCATTGTGTTTTTTGGCTGTTGAGTGAAGCAAGCTGGTGAGAGCCTTAAGACTCAACCATACAAGATATGGACAACCAAAACAATACATGAAAAACTGCGACCTTCAAGCAAAACTTAACAAGCCCTATGCACTCATTTCAAAAATGCAAAAATATTCATTTGCATTTTTTTTGCCAGAAGGGCGAGTATACCCACCCTTTACATCCAAACACTCTCATCTCCGTGCACATACCCAAGGACAGGTTCCTCACGCCTGTGAAGTTTGACAGGTCCTCAAACATCCGCTGAAGAGTTATGCAGATTTGCTCAGCTCTTCTGATGGATCCAGTGAATGACTCTGCAGGGAGTGCTAAGAACACATAGAGTGTTGGTGGATTAGCATGCCATGCATAAATTAAATGCTTAATGTTTGCAAGCTAATGACTCTCGCTGAAATATCTCAGATGAATCACATGTGGTCTGAAAGTGATGGTCCTGAAGTGATTTAAATATAACCCGATATGTCTAATGTTGCATTTTATCTTGTTAACGCAGCATATTTAATTATTTAAATATATTCGTGTTACTTGGTGCCTCTTGAGTTACTTACAGGTCACTTCTCATGCATGAGTTTGCATAATATTCCCTGTGGCCCAGTAACAGTATTGTTTGTTTAAAGGTATGTTTAGATGTAACCTAGCTGATTTTCTCACTGTGCATTTTAAACATCAGTTGGAATTATTCACCCTTTTTTTTTCGGGAGAGTGCTTGGGAAAAACACATGAATAATGCAGCAGCACTCAGTGGCTGTGGTGGGCCTTAATGAGATTTTTAGGGAAGATTGCGCTTACTGAGTCATCTCGGGGCGAGAGGAGAGTCAAGGAAGGGAAGAGTGAAGGTGAGCGAGAGAGAAAGAGGGGCTTCAGGTATGTGCTCTAAGTCTCTTAGTTCTAATTCCAGTCGTGGCAGGGGCTAAATGTAATTATGGTGCCACAGAAGCAGGGGACTGTGGGCTGCAGCGCGGGCCGCCGAGTATTATACTCACTTACCAAGAGTGTCCTCTCAAAAACTGAACACTATAGCGATGCCATACTAATGCTACTGTAGTGACGCACAAAAAAACTGTCAGGCTGATTTACATGCCCACAGAGGGAAACCTTAATAAGGGATGACAATCGCACAACTATAGAGTTTCTTGTTTGGGGAGTTCATGAAGTTTTCTTTTACTTCTTGTTGCTCAGTATAGAATTGAGTGAGTCTGCTGAATCAAGAGGTGGTATTCTGTAATTTATGTAATGACCTCTTGCATTTGTTTTTGAGAAATTAAAATTGGTTTGACATAGTAAATGGCTGTAAACACCACCATAAAGGCTCAGCTATTGTTGCTATGGAGAAGCAGCAGACCTGGACAGAATTTTAATACTTTTTTTCCTCAGTTGGGAACAAAACATGGGACCATACAGTAGTTGCGGAATTTTAAATAAATGGTGTATCCCCAATTCATACTACATACTAAATCTAAACATGTTTTGTGTATGCAGTCTGTTCATTCTGGAAAAAAGCTGTCTATGTTACACCCAAAAACCCTAAATCTATCCATGTGCTGTTTATATTATCATGAATCAGCTTACAGTTGGTAAAAATTTGAATTTATTTATGTCTTTTTATTTTTCATTTTGTTTTTTCATGTTAGGGTAAATGGGAAATGTGTCATTCCAAGTGTGCAGTTTGGTTGGTAATTTAAGATAGTTTACTATGTTGAATGTTTACTTACTATGTTTACTATGTTTCGTACACTAATTAGTATGTAGTTTAATACTGTAATTGGTATGTCGTTTGGTGTTGGAAACCAGCTTTAGAATCCCAAAGTGGAGATATTTTACGATTCAAACCACGCTTGATTTTTTTAACAGGTTTTTTTTCCCACAAAATGTACCTTCGGAGTCACAGTTAATATTCTCATCTTACATTTTTCTCTATACAAGCTTTCATCTTTGATTTTTTTTCTGTCATAGTAAAGAAATAGTTATTTTCTAACGCAGTTCTTCCCCCTTTTTTTTTAACTGATGGTAAGACTGGGAGATTTTCACGCACACTCGAGCTCATACTGCAAAACGCATGACATTGAGATTGGGATGATTGGGACATTTACCTCTGGGACTGTGGATACCCCAAATAACTACAATGACTAATGATGACTGCATGATATGGGACATAATTCAAGATAACAACATAATCACACACACTGTGCTCTGAGTATCGGTATTGGGGCCTAAATTGCCATATTTTAATGGATTTAATGGATTAAAATTAAGACGATTGGTGTAGCCTTCAGCACCATGGACAGCACCATGGATTTTTCAGTATACAGCATAGTGAGGCTACGGACAGTTAAGAATCTGTCCATTCTAGATTAAAACTTCTGCTTTTGCAGCCTAATTTTCTCTTTTTCGAGCATGCAATGTGAAATTTCTCTGACTCACTTGTTACTCTGACTTTTGTCTCTCATCCAGCCTCTCTACTGTGTGTTGCTGTGTTTGTAGCTTATTTAGGGCTGGTTGCTAAAACGATAATGATTATCTTGGCATTATTTTACTGGATAGAAATATAACAAATGTTTGATGAATAAATAGTGTTTGATATTATTAAACCACACTGGGAGAAGAGGGCATGAATGCAACCTTTTGGTAGGTGTCACCTTCCATTAAATAAAAGAAGAATAAAACAACAAGACCAGCCACCAGCATATCACCAGCATAAGCACTGACTATTCTTCCTGGGCTCAACACACATGCATTCAAACACACTTACAACAATACCACAGATACACACAATTTACACAACAAAGAAACAGCTCATTTTGTCAGTTTAACACTGAACACACAACATTTTCATATTTTTTTTTTTTTTTTTACAAATACAAGTTAAACACAGAATTATAGTTCAATCACAATTCCAAAGTATTCATAGCAGAATTTACTTTAATCTACATACAAACAATAATTCTTTATGAACATAGATTATTGTCTGACTGGCCCTGAATTCTATACTATCCATCCTGTATGATAACGTCATAAGATTACATTTACAGCTTAATTTGCCACAAAATGTTAGCTACAGTAGCTGCATACCTAATCAGATGTTGTAAGTGTAAGTTTAGCAACTGAATGTTACATTTACTAAATGTTAGCAACTACACTGTAAAAAAAGACTACTTGTTTTAACTTAAAAAATTGGTGTCCAGGCTGCGTAAATTTTTAATTGACTGAATTTGACAAGACATGTTGAGTCATTACAAAATTACCTTAACTTGTCTTCTCAAATTCAGTCAACTTAAAATGTTATGGTGGCACAAGCACTAGCTTTTTTTAACTTAAAGCAGTTTATTTCTACAGCGTATTTCATTAGAATGAAAGGACATAACACACACACACACACACACAAAACATTACTAAACATTACATGAATACAACTTTTTATTGGTAATGGAGGTTGTTTAAAGGAATGGTTCACCTAAAAATGAAAGAACATATTCTATACCTGTCATACTTTTTATTGAGTCTGTTTTGGTGTGAGTTACCAAGTGTTGGAGATATCGGCCGTAGAGATGTCTGCCTTCTCTCCCATATAGTAGAACTCATTAAAATATGAAATCAGCATTTAAGTAAACACAGTTATCAGACTAGACTCCAGTGTTTATATTAGTTTAACTTTAAAGGCTGAAGATGAAAAACAAACGGGAAAAAAAGTTATGCTTCTAAGATGGGACACTGAGGCTCTTAATGCAGCATATTACCATGATCTCTAAATATACAGATAGTTATATATAATATGTAATGTCATACAAATTGCCCATAATTCTATGCAAATTACAGTAATGAACAGGGCATTTACGCTAACAGTGCATATTTCCGGTTTGAGGTAAATCTTAAATCAGACCTATCAGTGCAGCTCTACGTGCTAACACACTTTGAGTCCACCACTACCTGCTGCTGGACTGTTGAACATCATCAACCCATCACCTCTAGCTATTCCATAGGTCTGGAGGGGGAGACCTTTTCACCTGCGGACATTGCAGTGATGTAACAAGCAGTAACGAGTGCTGCAGGAATGTTCAGCGCTGATAAAGTGACTCACAGCTGCCTGCCAGAAATTCACTTTTCTCCCTCTCCTCACGTCACATCAAGAGGCAGCCTGCCAACACTAGGTGGAGACCCATATTGTTGCTAATTAAGCCCTGTTGCATTTATGCAATTGCTTCAGCAAGAAAGTAAACTGGCTAGAGCAGGGGAGGGAGTCATTAGATCCAAAAGCGAACGGTTGGGAGGGCTTGAATTTTTATGTGGCCCATGCTGGGACTGCACAGCAAGCTATACCACTCCAGGGCTGCACAGAAGACGCGCTGCATTTGCATTTGAGACAGCATCCATACTTTTCTTGCAAAAAGCCTGTAAGGGCATCTGCTGTGGTAATGTTCAAGTCAAAAATGTCAAACATGTCTCACTGTGGAGATTTTTTTTGTCACAAAAGTTGTTTTTGGACCGCAGACTTATACATTTTAATTTAATTTTAAATGGTCTACATCCACAAAGATCTATTTAAACTTGCATTAGCCTGAACTATAAAATATGAATACATTCAGGTCCATATTACTTTATGGTATTGCTAGTTTTATTTAACCATCTAAGTACTGTACTCTTACTTACCATACTCTACCACATCATGCTCAGCATCGTAGTTGCAGTTTTTTGTGGTTACTTTTCAACAGCATGCTGCTGGTTTGTGATTAATCTGGAGAATGTATTTCTGCTTCCACAATGCGTGCCACTCAAGTAAGAGACTGCAGATGGAACCTGCATGTACCAGCTGGTGAGAAAGTTATTCCCTTTAAAGCAAAACCCTTTATACGTGCAGTAGTTTAGGGGGAAGAGATGCTTTAAAGAATCAAACGTTTATATGTCTATACTTCATTGCACAATATCGCTTTAAAGGGAATTTTAAAAAATTGGTTCCTTTCAATGTGATGTGATTTTTTTTATAAAATATATATTATTGGAAATAGCTTCCAGCAACAGAACAAACAATTCTAGTGTGCCATGACACAAGATGTTAATGGTCAACCATTAATCAGTTAGCAATGGCAATTTTCTGTAACCCTTGGTGTGCTTCTATCAGACGCCTTTCACAAGTATTTATAGCCTTGAACGCTGAAGTGGTGCGATTTCTTTCAAAAACACGAGAAAAAAGGCAATGAGCAACTGTCATAATTACACATTTAACATTATGTCACAGAATTATCATTTTTAAGCACTTTTTAATTCAGTTTAATTTAAATGTCTTGTTTTTAAACTTTATTTTTCTTTGTTAAAAACTAATTTTCAGCAAATTTTCTTGTATATTTATTTTCCTTATGTCTTGCTGATTTGGGGGGCATTTCTTCTTTCATCACTCATTGCCTTCTTCCCATGTTTTTGCAAGACACCAAGCCAATTTGCTCAGGTTTCAAAGGGTTAAAAGCGCAATCTATTTAGAGTTGGTGAAATTTGAATGTTTTGTGTTGTAAATGTCTTGTGTTTTATTGTATTTTCTGTTGGCTTTTTTGACAGACAGTCAGACAGTTAACCAGTCAAAGCTATGTCTGTTATATTTCAATGTAAAGCACTTTGAGTTTATGTAGTGACATATGCTATTTAATTGTGGCTCACTGGAGTTGAAGCGCCGGACTAAAAGAGAAGCATCTCTTCTATTGAACATAGATTTGTGCTTTTTCTTAAAAATGTGCGATTGAATTCAGTTCAGTATATTTGTCACATGAAATGAGATGAAATGTAATTTCAATGAAGAGTAATCTTGTCAGTTTCTTCAATTTGTGCGCTGAAAAAAAAGACTCTTTCAGTGGATATATGACAGGTATACGTCATGTTTGGCAGTCTCAGGCAGTGTGTTCATTCAGTGTTTTTGTGGCCTGAAGGCAGAAGCTCCTCCTGAGCCTCTCAGTGCTGGCCTGGTGTAAACGGTATTTTTTTCCCAATCTCGACTGGGAGAAAAGACAGTTATCCAGGTGGCTGGGCCCTAATGATTCTCCTTGCTTTATTTCTCACAGCATCTGGTATAAACATCCCTTATGCAGGGTAGAGCAGAGCCTAAGGTGTGCTCAGCTGAATGAACCGCTCTTTGCAGGGCCTTGTGGTTGCGTTAAGTGCTGTTTCCTTACGTGGCTGTGATGTTCCCCATCAGAACACTCTAAATGGTGCAGGAGTAGAAATCACTCAGTATATGAGGGGATACTCAGAAATTTCTCAGGCATTTGAGGTGATACACTCTTCACTTTGCCTTTCTCACCACTGAGTCAGTATGCAGTGCCCATGTCACGCCCTCGGTGTTGCGGACGCCGGGGCACTTGAAGCTGTCCACCCTTTTAACATGCTTTTGACATGCTCAGAGCTGGCAGGCAGAAGAAGGTGCAAAATATTGTCCATTTGACAGCAAAAAGGCAGTGTGCTAATGGGCTGTGTCACACCTTCCAGTAGTAGCTAGTCCCATCAGGGTTCATATAGCACTTTTCAGTTCAATTTTCTATAAAAGACCAGAACAAAAATAGGACATTCTGAAATTTGATTTGGAAATTTTCTACATTTTTAATTTGTATTTGTTGGTTATTCCCTATCCATGGAGCATTGGATAGAAAAAAAAACATGGAAAAATAGAAAATCCGCATTTTTTTCAGGACCACTTGGGATTAACTAAGGACTGTGACTGCTCATAAAGCATATACAGTAACTTGAGTATCTGGTAGTTTTTCCATGTTGGTTAGAACAAAATGGCTGCACCTGCAGATGTTTGTCAGATTGCTGATAACTGGTAAAAAATAAAATAAAATAAAATATAATAAAATAAACAGAAAAATCGCTATCCAACCACCATTTTATCGTTCATCTTTAGTGCAGGTCCAAATGCCTACACCAGCTTTTACACAATAGATCACAGACTCAGCCATAACAATTTAAAGTTTAGGTAACCTTAAAATGTTAGATCTGTACCAGTATAGAGCAGCATTGGTGTGTTTCCCTCGACAGAGGTGGCAGCAGAAGGAGTCGTTTAAGAAGTCATTTACATGCAGATATGCAGCAGTGCGCTCTATTGATGCCCGAATCTTTGCTTTTCTTCATGTTTAGGTGTAATTAAAAAAACCCTATTTCACCTATCACTCTTGGCTAATAGCAGTGGGATTTTGGGCCATCTCAAGCATCCACACACAAATGCCGGGTGGCATACCATCAATGCTCCAGATTTTCATTGACTTAACTGGCCTTGGCTGGTTTTCTCAATACAGCAATATTACGCAGATGCTCTTTCCTGAAATCCTCCTTGATGTTGTGAGGTTCCCCTGTTCATCCATTCATTTTACTGGCATTGTATAAAATGTCAGTGTAATATAATTATTTAGGCAGGCACAATTTAGAAAGAGTGTGTTTTTTTCTGCCAGCCATTCAATAATTTGATCTTTTAAGTAAAAATGCAATCTTGGCTTTGTTTGATAAGTTCCTGATGTTATAAATAAATTCCATTCAAATAAATTCTGACAGTGTCAGAAATTGTGGATGACCATCTCACTGTATGACTGCTGTTATGACCTACTACTACTAAGAAACCAATAGAAATATCACATGAAGTTATGCACCAATCAGTATGTGACTGCTAAATGCTAATAGATGCTAATAAAGACTTATTTCAGACTCTCATCGCAAATTTGTGTGCCAAGTTTGCCTCTTTTCCCCAGCCACAACCCTGTCCACATTGTCATCCTCTTCCTCTGACTCTTTTGACACATAATTGCCACTAAAGCAAGGACTCGATTTGTTTGTCTACATTTTGCTTTTACCACTACAGCGGCGTAGATGGATGACGTATGCGGATGACGTTTTGTTCTTGCATACTGACGTCAGTGGATGTACAACATAGTCTGCGATTCAAAAGTGTTTTTGGCATCATACAGTCTGCATACATCAAACTTGTCATACCCAAGTTTATTAAGATCCATGTTGCACAGTGTAGCTTACAAGACTGCTAAAATCTCAGTCTACAGGAGGCTTTGGACCACATTGTAAGCCTGCAGGTTCATGTGAATGTGCACCTGCATGAAATTTCATGAGTTGAAGCATCTCATGACACAGGGGACTCATGAATATCACCTCTTGGCATTGTTTCACTAGAAATGAGCAGAAGAGAGTCAACATTAGCTACCATGAGTCAAGTTTATTATGCATCTTTTTGCAACTCTGGTCCTGGATGGTTTGTTTTGCGGCCTTATCCAGTAATGTATCCTCTTTTTGACAGTATGTCTTAGAAACAGGCACTGGGATTCAGTTTTGGTCGAAGCCTTGGGAAATATGTAGACCATACTGCAAATATCTTGGTCTGCATATTTATGAGTTTGCTTGCTTGTTTTTATGTCATGATTGTATTGGAGGAAGGTGGGAAAAGTGACATAACCAGCGCTGTTGTACTGTGAGGGCACTCAAGGCTCTTCAGGGAGGCTAACTCGGGGACAGCAGTGAGAACATGGCTGCAGGATTAATTTTAACCCTGTGAGCCTTTGAATCACCTTGCCCTGGTGTATACATTAACTCACACTGGGGCTTTTCCTGTCTGAAAATGAGCCAAAGGTGTTACCTCAACCATGACCCGCTGGACCATCATTCATCATGTTTATAGGAAAATACATTAAAACATGTGCAAGGTCTTAAACAGATGTGCAAGACCCCACTGGGCTGGTGGCTGTAAATATAGGAAGCACCACCAATAATTCAGGTACTCTTATAGCTCTATAACTAGCAGAAAATTGCAGTTAATAGGTGCACTCTGGTTACAAGGGGAACAATAAATAGTGCAAAGTAGAAACTGTATATCATCCTATACAGATCTTTCTTATGGGATGATGCGAGCAGCATGGCTTGAGAGATGACAATACTGGTTTGTCAGTCGGTGTACCACTTTGGTCCAAAATAAAACGTCCCAACAGCTGTTGCATAGATTTTCATTACATTTTTCACATCCATTCATGGTGCGTAGAGAATGAACCCGACTGTCTTTGTTGACCCTGACATTTCTTCTGGGGCCAACTTGGGGTTGTGACTCAGGGCGAAATATCTTGACAACTTAATGATGGATTGCCTTGACATTCATGGTCCCCAGAGAATGACTAACTCTGATCTCTTGACCTTTCACCTAGCACCACTATCAGGTCAAAAATGTAATCTATCGATGACTTTGGTTTATGATCAAATCCTTGTAACACTAATGACATCCCCATAAGCCTCTGCTGTCCTTTGTGTTTAGTGCCAGTTAGCAATGTTAACGTGCTTATCTAAGATTGTGAAAATAGTTAACATTATACATGCTGGAGCACCTTGGTAGCCAAGTGTTTACCATACATACTAATTAATTGCAACATTCTGGGTTTCATTCTGGTCTTCTGATCTGGGACCTTTAATGCATATCAAATACCCCAAACCACCAAGTGTCCTGCATCAAAAAAGGGGAAATGCAACAAAAATAATCTGAAGAAAATAACATTGATGCTGCCCACCAGCCTGTTAGCACTGCCACTGTGAGCATATTAGAATTTCAGCTAAAGCTCTCGATTTCTTAGTGTTAATGTTTTGTTGGCGAAAAGGTTCCATTTTTGTCTAAAACTTCAATTAAAAAACACTAAGAAAATAATGTATTCATAGAGAAGGATAAAATTATCCTCTTCTTTAATCATCTATCAATGCATTCAGGCAACATCATCATTTAATAGGCAAACCAGTTAAGTCAAGTCAGTTTTATTTACACAGCCCAATCTCACAAATCAAAAATTTGCCAAATAGGGTTTTTTTCTCACAACCCCTCAGTCACCTTGTTTTTGTGGTAATTTGCCAATTCCAAATGAGATGTCATTGTTGACTGTCCCTTGTCTTTCACTGGCAGGTACCACAGTTCATCATCATATAACCATGATATGCCCTTATATGACATTTGTTAGTGGTATAGTACTATGACTAGAGGACCTGCTCTTCTACTGGCAGGCATTATAGCTACCAGCTACAGAGTACCTACCAGTGGAACACAAGGGACATGCTGTTTTTATGTACCACGTGCCAATAGAACAGCAGTGGCATGTCAGGGTGAGATACCATTAAGAACTGGCATATGCAAACAAACCAATCTTTGGATGCCATCAGCCACTGTTTTATTTCTGTTTGACTGCCTGTCAGACCTGACAAATTTACCACATCTTGTTAGCAATATGAACTGTGTTTTTAATGGCCAGCACTAATTAGCTCATGAATCATCTTGCTATATTCTGTCTTTCTACCTAACGCCCCCCTGGAGTAATTCCACAGTTGCAATTATTGGCAGTGTTGCCTTAAACGCCAACCTCTTAAAATAGTAGCTGCCAACACGGTCATGTTTTTGTACAAGCAGCATCATATTTATGGCAAGGGAGCCCTGTGGAAAATTTCCATGCTGTAAAATCCAAGGTGTAGTCTCAAAGGACTGACAAACACAGATTGACTTTAGAGGTGGAGGACTGAGGGGTTAAAATGAGAAGTGAAAATGTTAACTGGCACAGCATGTGCAACAAAGTGACATTCTGACATAAGCAGCCTTGCCTTTCGGGACCTTGCTGAGCAGTAAACATATTAGTCTTGTAAGACAACTTAAAGTAGCTTTTGTTAATATACCAGCCACTGTAGTGATAAAGTCCATGACATTTAGGAGGCTCAGTGAAGATGGATTATTACTCAGAACAGGAAAAATACATCCCTTCACTCCAGCAAAGGTGGTAATAGAAAACATAACTGAGAAAAAGAAACACGTAAGGCATAAAGGAATGTACGTACCATATTTTGTGAATTCCAGAGTAGCTTTGCCCCAACTGAGACCTTCCACACTTCAGGTGACACTGTATAGTCCAACAAACACACATAAAGCCAATCACTGTACATTTTCACACCTCGTTTCATCAGTTTTTGAGTATACCCAAAATGTCAAAAATGTTTTTAAGAACTAAAAGTAGGTGGAGGGCAGCATAGAGCCCTGTCGCTAAACCCAATTAAACTAGCATACTGAGTTTATTACTAGTTTTGAATGGCGGTGCAAAGAGTTTTTGTGCATCCTAAAGACCTTAAACATTTGTTCATGAAATGGAAGCAAAATCACAGAATCCCAAATGGCAGACTTACTGTTTGTCAAAAAGATTTTTTTTACAATGTCATATGTTCTTAAAAATGAGAGTTATGATCCCTGCAAATTTCATAACTTTATTCCAAACCCCCTGTCCACATGGTCAAACAAATATTTAATGTTTTTCTTATGGTTTTCTGAAGGTTCGGAAAAAAGTCTGACCCAAATTCCCAAGTGATACTCTGGCCTCGTCAGCTGCTCTTGCTATGAGCAATGGAAGCATGTCAAACTGTGTCCTGGGAGCAGATGAATGCCTGAGTCACTATCATCTCCTCTGTTGATGACATTGGATGAAAAATACTGTATGTTGAAATACTGTGTAAAACAGTGGGATTATATTCACAGTTTGGGCAGGTCATTATGTTTCATATGCAGTCATCTTTTCTACAGGTACCACTGTATGTTAATCAGTACAATAACTTCAATTTCTGATGGAAGATTCTAAACTTAAGGTTTACTTACTAGCTCTTTTGGAGCTTCGGCTGTATGACGAAAGCCCCCAGAAGGTGCACCAGGCTCTAAAGCAAATTTTACATAGTGGCCAAAAGTGGAATTACATCATCCAGGTCCATGACGTGATGCCCACAGGCCCAGAAATACTTTTTGCCCATTGACTTACATTGGCAAAGAGATGTCTGTAAATCAGTGGATGATTTTTTTGTGAGCCTCAAAAGTCCCGCAAAATGACTTAGTTCACCATATAGATTTAAGCCATCCATTTCAATAACATCTGGAAAGTCTAAAAGAGCAGCAAAAATAAAACCTTCAACATTCAAGATAGCAAAGCGCTAAACCGGAAGGCAATCGCTCCGTCGGCGGAAGTTACTCGCTTGTTCGGCTGTGCTCGGTCGCCAAAAGTCTCTAATGGGCAAACCTCATGGGCCTCATAATCTGAGTACTTTCATAACGCGGAAAAAGTGCTTTTCTTGCTTCCTGCGCTACTGAGCAGCTGTCAATATATCCATGGTATGACATCTGTCAGCAAATAGAATCATGTGATCTAAAAATGGAAATTTCAATCATGTGATGACCAGTAGTTGTTTTTGGGGGCAGGTACTAACCCCTGCTTCAGTTCAAAGATGGTCTCTGGTGTCAGATATTACAACCCTCCTTGATTATTCTCTGGTCATACACGGACTCTTGTCCATGACTTTGGGTCTGGGGTTCATGGATGGATATTGTCTGTTTCTGGTGTTCATTCAGTCTCTTTTCCAGGGCATTTGCCTGCAGCATGTAGGTGTTCAAGGTCAGATGTGGTCAAAAGCACCAAAAATAACCTTAAAAGGCAACACTGTTAAGAATATTTTAGCACAAATATGTGTTGCAAGGTCGAGAATGAACCTCTTTGCTTAACCAACTTGAATGTCTGTTTTGTTGCAAAGTTACAAGAGAGGGAGAGGACAAAAGAAGTGAGAAAAGCACTTGAAGAAATTGACTACTGCTGATCTGATAATAGACCAAACTCCCATGGTGCTAGGGTTGGCTATACCCTCCACACTCAGCTCCACACGTAGATGTTTTTTCTTTCTGGGGCATAAAGGTGACCCTGCATCTCAATTAGAATGGCGTAAACCAAAATTTCAAACATTTTGCTGTCAGTCATCGAACTACTATCCCCCCAAATTATCTTTAGAACAGCGGCCACAGATGAAAAATGCCTGCAGGTTGATTAGACAGCCAGGAAACATTGTTATAGCATCAGAAAGAACCAATGTGTCTCTCAGCTGAATACTGCGGGGATATGCACAGAGAATCTTTTCATTTCCACATTTCTGTATTTTAGTTTTGAAGTTTTGTGATTGAAATGTTAATATAACCAATAGGAAGTCAAGGTTATTGATTTAGCCCAGAGTCTGTCTCGAAGGTCTTTAAAATGTGTACAAAAAACACCCTCTATCCTTATACCCTTGGAAAATTAATACAAATATAAACAAATAATATAATGGCCAAAAAAAAGTCCATGAAAGTTTGTTTGGGTGCTAGAGAAAATTGGATAGAGCATAGACTTTAAAAATAAACTTTTCTATACTTTATTTTTCTGTTTAATAAGGAATATAGGACTAAGAAAATTTCATTTCTAGACATTTTGTGAGTTTATTTTTTTTTTATTTATTAGACTATAAAAGCCAAAAGAGCCTGTGGAAAGTGGTGAACTTGCCACTTACACTTACTGTCGTATACCATAGACCTTGGTGAAATGTCAGGAGAGTCTGAAAAAATATAAACCTAATATCTATAAATATCTACGTAACAGCAACATTTAGTGAATTAGTGACAGTTCACAGACACAACAACTGTCTTTTGCTAGACTTGTTTTCTTTACAAATACAATATGCTAACATTACTAGCATAAGCCAATGCCATTTTGCATGGCCTAAATTAGCCTTCAAATGATATCTTTGGGCAATTTTATTGCCATCCCAATTTATTAATTCTTATTTGTGAAAATAAAGTAAATAAAAGGCACATAATGTTTTTTCAGCTTACACTCCTGAACAGGGGGTCTGCGTAGCGGAGACATGTGCTGTCAGCATTAATGCATCAATGGCAATGGGATTTAGATCTGTAATTTACACATTGATTTTATTTATTTATTTTTTTTAATCGCATAAGCATCGGCTGACATTCCTGTCTTTAAGAGGCTTTACTGGGCTGAGAATCCATGTCATGCTAGTCTCTTGGGAAACTTAGGCTAAATTTTGTCTATGGAAAACAGCATGGCCAGTTCACAGGGTCCCTTGACCTCTGACCTTCAGATAGGAGTGAAAATGTGTTCTTTGGGTACCAATGAGTCTTCCCTTTACAGACATGTCCACTTTATCCTAATCCCATGCAGTGTTTTGCTGTCATTTGATTACTCAGTTACTTTGTCAACATGGACTTCCAAGCTGTTTTGAAAGGCAAAATAATAGAATTGAAAAAATAATTGTGATTAATTATAGAAATTCTGCAGTTAATAGCAAAAAAATAATGGTTGACAGCCCATGTAGTTACATTTCTGGGAAAGTGCAGCATGCCTTGGGTATGAATGTATTTCCCAAAATGTAGGTCTATTTCTTACAGATCCTCATAGCCACAAAATCTGATAGGAAAAAAAAATATCTAAGTGTGACAAATTGTGACTGAGCACAGTGATGAGCTGTTATTGCAAATCTCCTTGGCAAGTTACCCATACCTGCACCAGCATATCATCGCTGCAGGGTATGTGAAACTATACTCAGCTGTGGCAGCTGAGGCAGCTATGACTACTTCTGAGCGCCCGGTACACTTAACGCTGCTGAATTTTACCCCAGGTTTTGCATCGACTTGAATATTATCAATTCCCCCATGATGCATCTAAATGCCAGGCACAAAAGAGGGTACATTTAACTGTAATATAGTCCCAAGCACTGAGTGAAATACCGCCAGAGGGATGTCAGAATCTTGTGAACAAAGCAGGACAAGGTAGCAACATACCATCATCCCCCACAGTCACACTGCAACTTGTGCTATGTTGAGAATCACACCATGAGGGTGCTAATGATGATGGCGATCGCAGCCCGTAACCAGAGGCGAGTGCAGCTATTCTTAGAAGCAGCACTTTTTATTTAGAAGGAGAGGAACATGTTGGCGTTGGCAACGTCGAGCCGCCTGTTCTTTTTTTCTCACTTCATTAATTTGTTCATTTATTCAGTGGACTACTCCTAATCTTGTTCCTGTCTCACTCATTCATCATACTGGGTGCGTTTCCTCACAGTTTCTCTCTGTGTGTCTCTGTGGTTGAACAGAAGTCCCAGATATCAGCTGTCACCAAGCGATGAAACAAATAACTCAAACATCTGCATCCCGCCTTGAGCTGCCCCTTCACTGAATGGCTCACATGCCTGCAGTAACAGATTTTGGAGAATACTGTGAGATTGTTTATTTTTCCGACACACTTCAGTAGGAGGTTAAAAAAATAAATAAAATCTAGTGCTTAGTGCTCCCTAGGTGTTTATTTAGGACTCAGTTACCTTCAGCAACCGTAGCAGCATCCAGTACTTATTTTGGTCTCTCATCTCTGAAGAATCTTAAACTTGGATTTTTGACCTTAAGGTCAGAAGCTTCACCCCACGGATCTGAAGGAAAACTGTTGGCAGAGGAAGTGAGTCACTAACGGCCATGTTACAATGCCAAAATAGCTTTACTCACACTGAGGACCATATGTGTGGTAGTGTTTTCAAGGTGTTTCTTTTCTTTGCAGAAATTTCTCTGTGCTTTCTATTCCAGGGTCAGTGATCACAGTTTGAACTCTGTCTGAAAACAATTCTACTTTTTTTTTGGTAGAATGGAAGAATATTCATGATCCGAGCATTGTTTGGTCTCGTTTGCGCCCACCCATTTGTTTTGTAGAGACTTTAAGTGGTACTTAAGGGGGTCACCAATTGGTACTCGATACTTTTAAGTAATTGACCAAAATAACCCAGATCCAAATAGTTAGGGTTAGGATGTTGGCTCGTTCTAATGGGGGTGGTGCTAGGGATAAACATTGAACTGTTAGTTGCTCCAGAGATGGTCTCTTAGTGTTGGGTCTAATTTATGTAATGGAAGTAACTGATGGTTTGCTCATTTTAATTATGTTAACTTTGGATTTATAGAGAAAGTGAAGCTTGGTTGTTCAGTAGATAAATATCAAATCATGCTTGTTTTTTCTTTATTCTTGGACAATTTACGTTCCTTTTCTTTCATTAGATTTTATTTTGGCAAGAACTTGAGTACTCTGTATAATACAATAACATTTTAATGTGAATACTTGAAAATGAAAATTACTTAAAACGCCCCCATTTTGAATATTAAAACCGTGTGAGGCACTGTGAGCTGGAAGGACATTATATATCTGAGGGCAGTGTTTAGTTCTACTAAGAAGTTTATCTGAGTGTATCTGTAACTTTGTGTAATATATTGAACCAGTGAGCAAAAAGAATGAGTCAACTGAAAATAAAAAATAAAAAAATGCTCTGGAGAATCTCTTGATATTACAGGATATTTGACCTCTTCCAAGTTTTTGAAGTTGTGGTCTGGGAAAATAGTTTGATTCAACACTCTTTGATCCCCCTTGGTGTTAAGGTAGAAACAGCACAGCTTCAGTGCTAAGGGTCACTGTCCTGATGAAAACGTAATCTTCTTCGAAACAACTTTAAGCTGCAGTTGTTTCAAGCAGTGATAGCTGCAAGAGGCTCACAGAGAAATACCGCAGGGAAACTGTTGTTGCACTGCACAGCTGTTTTTGTACCATAGTAGTTTTCCTGTTTTTCAGTAGTTTTCTACAATCTGCATCTTATGTGTGCCATTCATTCTGGCAAACAAAGGTCTCAAAGCTAAATTATTACTGTCATCAGTAACTGTATTTGAATTGAATGTACAATAACATTTTACTATATAGCACAATGCACAGATATTGATATATGAAGTGATACTTGACAGCGATGCACTTTGTAATCTAGGCATGTGAGACTTCTAGGGGCAGCACTAGCACATGAGACGCTTGCATGTGTTAGTGCCAGGAAAAGGGCCAGATGTCTCAGTCTTGGCATCTCTGCTGCTTTCGACTGAATCCAAACTTCCAGAAAATTTGCTGAGCCAATCCGACGGGCACAAAGAGACACAGAACATCTTAAGCAGTCGTTAAGGCCGCATTGAGAAATGCAGTCTGGGCTCGGCTGTCAGCCCTCAGTAGACTTAGCAGACATGCTGTCAGAGAGATTTTTGTCTTACTCCTGCGCTTGTCTGTCACGCATGTCTGCATGCCTTGGTGTAATGCTGCATGGGCAGGAGCGTCCATGCAGAACTTAATATGCATTGCCAGTCAGACTCCTCTCACACTACACCGAAGTCAGGGTAGTGGATCAGATGATAAGAAAATATAAGTCCAGATCACCCAAGAGACATGTTTACTCCCACTCCCAGGTTATTTGACTGACATGCAGTAACGGAGACCAGTTCAATTTAACTTGCTGTTGCATGATTAGATATGGCAATGTTAGATCCAATAGATTTTTTTTTCTTTTAATACCAACTGGCTCTTTCCTCCCACATCATATAATGGGTAACATTTTACCTTGGCCCTAGCCCCAGATTTTTAGATGTGAAGCAACTCTGAAGCTCTCATGTAACTCAGAAATTCCCAGCAAGCGGAAGCTTTTAGCTGTCAAGTAGCTTTTCTTTGCTTTCATTTTTAATAATGACATTTCTATGAACCAGCAGCACAAATACCAACTACTAGTCACTAAAAAATACCTGATTGAAAGGCACTTTAGCAGTTGCCATGTATGTCTATGCAATAGCAACTGCTGCTGTAGTAAAAAATCAAATGTTATACCAGCTTTATATGGGTCATCGGGGGTTTGTAGCTCCTCTAGAAGTGCAGTGACTTACATCCGTAACTTCTAACTGAGTGTTTTAGATTCAATTTATAACAAAGGTACCCCTGTAATTTTATTTGGTATTTATATGTTGTAAAAGACGGACATCCTCATGCTGCCACGGTAAACCAGAGATGCTGTTAAAACCACAAATATGAACCTCTTTTATGCAGTAGAGATATTAAAAAAAAAAAAAAAGGATCACCTATGACACGAGGATTCATCCCCTGGAAACCATGAATGTGTGGACAAGATTTGGGGCCAATCCATGTAGTAGATGTTGAGAAACTTAGAAACTAGAATAGAAGTCAGGGGAGTCTACGGGATCCATCCCTGGGAACCATGAATGTCTGTTCGTAGCGATATTTAGGCCTGTCACAATTATTGCATTTTGACATATAATTTGATATATAGACATGACCTTAATTATTTTGCTGACCTTGATAGTGCTTGTTGTTTCTTGTTGCTTGTTGATTTGTGTTTGCATAAGAATGTCATCAATATTTGATGCCAGAATGAACAGCCAAATTTTCCCGAAAAGACTTGGGCGCAGCTATTACCCCATTTTTTTTTAAATTTAAACAAAAAAAAACCCTAACTGTAGCTTTGCTGTAGCCTGTAGCTGTGCTTCTGGAAAGGAAGTGGCACATCCTGATAGTCGTTAGCTTGCCATGCCCTGGCAACCAGCCAAAATGTCCGTTGGTAGTTTTACCTTCCAAAAACTTCCTCCTCAACTCCCTAAATCTACCAGCAAACCCCCAGGCTCCCAGGCCATCCATTTCCTCCGCCTCGTTCCTGGAGCTGTTGAATAGTCGCCAACTTTGTATGAAGTCTCAAACTAATATTGAGTTACTCCTATAAAGATATTATAACTTTATGTATACTTTCTCGTATGAACAGGTGTTAATTACTTTTTATAAAAATATGTTTTTTTTTCCTTCATCTTCCAATTCCAATATCTATATGTTCTTAATATTTTGTAGTTCATTGCTAATTGAAATCATCACAGATTATATGCATTATATCAGTCCTATAAAATGCTCTTCGAATGGATCAAAGTGCTGGACAAACTCACCAACTCAGCGGAATTTCCATCCCTATAGGTCCATACTGCCAGCCCAGCTGGCATCAGAATAGCTTCCATACACTGTATATCAAAGATGTTTTTATTACCTCATCTATACATTCTAAATCCCACACAAATGTATATACTCCTGCTACGTTGTGAAAATGACCACATTTGCAGCCAGTAGGGTTCTATATAACAGTAATGCCTTGTATCAACAACATTACGTCTTTGTTAGCCCCATAAAGCCAGACTCCTGACACTACTCTCTCACTACTCTCTTTCTCTTCAGACATTGGAAGACTATTTAATTTTAAACCAATGGCATAGCATTAAATTAGCCTTAGACTTTTGTCTCATTTGCAGTGATGGACCATCAGCCTGTGCCTCCCATTGCAGACAAAGTTATTTATATCTGCTGGAGAAGAGGAAAGCACAATGGGAACCTTCCTGCCTTCTCGCCCCGCAGCACATAAGCTTTGGTTTTCTTCACTCTTATGCTCTGACGGAGCCGGTGCAAATTGTAAGGAAGCATGAAAATACAAATATATTGAAGTGGACACGCACCCACTGACTGAGTAGTGGAAAGGTAGCTAGGAGAATATGTAATGCAAGAAAGTTTGTGTTGTTTGAAGCTACCTGAATACCAATATTTACATCCTACAGTGTATGTTTGACCCAGTAGAGTTCAACCGCGGTTTAGGGCCACAACGTCTGTTAAGTTATGTTTTGTCTCTTGACTGTCTCCCAGAAAACCTCCGTCTAGACCACTTTAAGAGCCTTGTTTCAGTGTCTCCATCCAGACCCTCAAAATACATCAGCCTTCGCTTATTATTACAGAAATCCATAAATCATTCAGTGGGTTTTGGTAACTTGGTGCCCTCATTGGCTGTTTTTAGAAGTCTGAGCTATTTCAGAGCCAGCACTTACGCAGCTTGTATTAAAATTAAATAATTCAAGGGAAAGGAGGGATGAGCGAAAAGGAAAATGGATTGAAGAAATAACTGCTTTTTATACGCTGCTTCTTTTCCATGATATTGATGGGTCTCACTTCATCTGTCTTTCAGGTACATTAGAGTTTTTTAGATTTTCATTTGCAAGTAACAGTAATGTATTAGAGACAACTCTGTTATGCATTCAAGGTTAGACCCCATCCTTCATTAGACAAGCCAGCATCTGCATACACACTATAATATTAAGAAAAATTATTGTCTGCATTAAATTACCAAAATAAAATAGTGAAGTGTTTTGGATGATAGTACTTCATCAACAGGTTGTGCCTGATGCTCTGATCTCTGTCCTCATCAGTGACACAGCCTCTCTTCTACCTCTTAATTATATCAAACACAGCCAAACCTGCTCTATGTAATTAGACCTTGGCTGAGAGGCACAGAGGTCTGCCTCAAGCCTCCTGTATAATTGCATCTGATATTCACTCCTTAACAAGATTTTGCTAACCTTCTATTGACATTTAGACAATAAAGTCTCCTCCCCTATGAAAGTTCTGATGGGAAGACGGGGGCGGCAGAGCTCAGACGGCCTGTTAAACCCTCTCAACTTGCCCTTGCCAAAATATCAATGGACCTTATGTCAGAGGTTGTTGGGAAAAAAATAAGTCTTTGATGATTTCCATGACATCATATCGCTGTGATAATATCATTCATGAGTCTGTCTGTCATGTCTTCTGATCAGTTTGATAGAAGACGACATAAGAGGACAGTATTCAGTCACATCTCTTCAGAAGGCTGGTCACAATCACCTGTCACACCAACTATTTCCTCCTAAAAAATGACATTTCCTGGCTGACAGTCCATGTTTGTTTTACCCATCAACCGCAACCACCACCTGCCCTATGCAGAAGTTTCTCTTGCCCTTTTTGTTTAATTTGTGTGTCTAGGAAAACAAAAAAAAAGTTTGCATTGGCATTACTCTCATGATACCAGCAGGTAACTTAAACACATTTGGTGTATCAGATGTATCAAAATACCATAGTTCACATTATAATATCAGATTAGAGTATAATCTTACCACCACATATCTGGGATAGCACTGTTTATTCATGGAGACTACTTCATTCTTGTCTTTTACTGCTTCATTTATTATTACCATGAGGTCACTCCTTTCAGTTTCTATCCATTCATATATTTCACTACAACCCTCTGCTGTGCTCTACCTATCCAACATAACATCCAAACATAAGCAATGCATTGTCAACAAAACCATACAGTATATCCATAATGTCATCATTCCTATGGTTGCCAAAAATTCTATTGCAAGTGTAGTGTAATGTAGTGCCATCATTAGAAACAAAATCTTCAATTGTGACCATAGGGCTGAAACCTTTCTGTCAATGTCAACAAAAATGAATTTTATAAGCTTCACAAATGTCACATTTCTTGCATCAGATTGCATTAGGTTGTACAGGTGTACAGCAATAACTGTAACAAGCTCCCATTTGCTACAACACCACTTTAGTCCATGCACAGATGGCAAACAAATAGCCAGATGTTGAGCGGTGCTTGATAGAGTAAGATTTATTCAGCTTCTGTTTATGTGTTAGTCGAAAGACCTTGTATAGTGGAATTGTTTTGCATTAGTTTTATCCATGACTGTGATCCAGAAAGGGCTTTGTTGAAGTTTTAACATCAAGGACATGAGGGTCGACAGCAGTACTGTATAATAAATGCTGAGATTAACCTTGGGATTTATTCATTTATCATCATTCTTTCATCACCCAGCTGAGAGCAGCAAGTGGAACTCTGACCAGTTTGGCAGCTGTTCGCCATTCAATTAAATGACTAAGGCAACCTTACATGGCTAAAAATTGACCCTACTTAGTCTGAATTGACGGTAACATCAGGAAAATTGCATTACATTTACATTTATATTGCTACTTTTCTCCCAAGATATGAATGTTGGGTCAAAGCACCCATCAAAAAGGTTGATTGAATGATTACATACATCTTGGAGTCGGGAACACCCAACTGTGTTCTTTGAATTAATAGTCCTTAAGATTTCAGTCATGGTGTATTCTATAACATCATAGGTAAATGCTGGTAACAACCAGTAAGTGTTGTTTAATAATAGGACATGTTCTCTTTGCAATAGAAGTGACTTAAAGGGTTTTTATGCAACATTCAGAGCATTAATATAGCATTTTACCATGATTTGCATCTCCACTTCTTTGCACTGCACACATACAGTGGTTACCAGTGATATTGGTATAGCATTGTTGCTTATAAGCCTAGCACTAAGGCAACTTTGCGGTTCCCCCAGGTCAGCTCCGTAAGCTCTCACTCTTGCCATTGTTAAAGCGCTGTTTATGGAGTTAGCACCGTTAGCTGCTAGCCGCCAACTCAGCCACCTCCATGTCTCATACATTCATACAATCTAAATTTCATATAGAGCTCCTTCAATACAGCTTGGATAGGACTGTAACAGTAATGTTGATTTATATGCAGCATTGTTTCCTATAAATATCTGACATTTGTACGCAATTCAAATCAAGCAAGGAATGGCAGACCCCACCACCAACAATCAAATGTATATTGAAAAGTAATTACACAATGACACTATGTTGAATGGGTGTTGCTAAAAAAATGCAGACCAGTAGTGGTATAAAAGAGGCTTGTTTTATGAAATTCTGAAGAATAATAACTTATCTCTCTTACCTGTTCAATACAAGCTTAACATTATGTCTGCAGGGCTCAGTTAAAGAGGTGGGATGAGATCTTATATTCCTCTGATTTTCTTCCAAAAACTTTAGACATTTTTGAAAGAACCAGTATGTTTTATCAAGAACAAAACTTGCAGAAAGTTATAGAAATCTTTTCAATCTCTGATACGGATGTGTCCTGTAATGTATGAGTCTGATCACTGCTGTGTGGCTTAGTCTGAAACTCTTATTAACTCGAAGACATTTATTACACCCTTGGCTGTCTCTTGATGTCCTGCTTGATGGCCTGTAGAGCTATTTAACTTCACTTATCTATCATAGAGATAATTGATAGCTCCCAGCATTCATTATTTTTTTCTATATTACATTCTCAAACTAAATTAACCAATTAATGTATACCTTACAATATTATTATATGATTGCTTGTTTGATTACTTTTTACCAATTAACATGAAACAAAAGTCTGTGAATTTCTTTCATTCTTGGTGTTGGCAAAGCCTGGTGTAGAGGAAGTAATGTGTTTTAATTTTTCAGCAGCCGCAGCGGGTTGTCTGAGATAAACACAAATGGGCATGATTTCATGGAAATTCAGTACAAACACCACAGTGAGCACTTGGCACCAAAGTTGTTGGGACAAAAAAAAAAAAAAAGAAGATTTTGCAGCTTACTGCTCCTTACAAATCAAATCAGATTTGCTCAACTGAGCGGCCAAGTCGTCTGTTTTTCCAGATCGATGCTTTTTGTACTTTTTTTGATCAATAAAAATAGCACTCATGACAGCTTGTAAAAAATATTGCCAACTGTAGAAACTGGGCCGCATTTGCAGAATATACGAATAATAGAAAGTACAGTAAAATGAAAAATTGTAGTGATTGAGCTGGCAGTGTTAATGAAGGAACAATGATAGGAAGTGCTGAGATGGATGAGGATAGAGACGGGGGTTATAGACTTAGGGGTAAAAATGAATGAGGAGTGGAAAGAGGAGGGTGACTTGTGATAGAGTTGAGAAGTGACAGAGTGAGTAATTGAGATGGAATGTGGCCGGTGGACAGGTGTGGAGGATACAAAGAGTTCCACTGGTTTACTGAGAGATCTAGAAGAGGAGGAAGAGAGGAAGGATGGATGGGGCTCAGACTGATGGAGCGAGTGGGTACCTGCGTTATTTGGGTGATTGATGGCAGACAAGTTAGAGGGGTAATGCAGTTCAGGCTGGTTTAATTCAGAAGCAAGGAACTTGAATCGCTTAGCATAGGGTAATTCTCTTTGACCCTGACTCAAGTTGTTAGAGAGATGTCACATTATTTCTCCATTAATCACGTTGAGTCACATCAGCTCAATTGAGCTGACTGCATTGATTTGAGAGCTGTTTTTCCACGCTGTGATAAAGATTATGTTGATAATGATCAGGGTCTATGCAGCAGAAATATGCATAATACTTTTGATATTGGTGCTAAATGATCAAAACGAGAAAAAGAACTGTTGCATTCTCAAGAGGTAGAAAACCTGCAACTACCAGAATGCACTGCACTGCATCAGACCAAGAAAAGCTCCCACTGGTGGGTGACATAATGTGAGCTTTTCCATTTCTACACAGGAAATAATATGGCCGCAAACTGGTAACAAACAATCTCAAAATCACTTAAACAGTGCACTAAAATATGTTCCTTAAAACATTTGAGGTGAGAAATAGACAGTACAGTATTTTAATCTTGGTTTATATTTGATCAGCGCTGCTTAGTTTTACTATTTGATCTCAGTTTTTTTGCCTTCCAGTTTTTTACATTACAGGAAACAGTATGGTGCCCACTTCCTATTCACTAATTCTCATATCACAGCTAAACAGGGCACTGAAATATGATCCTGAAACATTTTAGGCAAGAAAAGGGCAATACAGTAACATAATTTTGGTTAATATTTGATCAATGCTGCTTAGTTTTACGGTTTGATCTCAGTATTTTCAGACTTTTTTTTTACAATTCAGGAAACATTTTGACGCCCACTTCCTGTTCACAAATTCTCATATTAACGCTAAACAGGGCACTGAAATATGTTTCTGAAGATATTTTAGTTGATATATATGCAGTACAGTAACAGAATATTTGATATGTGCTTCTCAGTTTTTATTGTCTCTGGTATTTTACAATACAGGAAACAGTTCAGTGCTCACTTCCTATTCACAAATTTTTGTATTGCAGCTAAACCGGGCAATAAAATATGTTTCTGAAACATGTTAGGCGAGAACTAGACAGTACAGTACCAGAATCTTGGTTTATATTTGATCAGCATGGCATAGTTTTACAATTTGATTAAAGTTTGTGTTGCAGAGTTTGTAATACATTAGCTATTTACTGTAAAACATCCTGCTTTGTCACACTGGTTTTTAATGTCCACCAATGTGTTATTATGAGAATTTTATTAACTCTCAAATACTGGTATAGGATTTGCCCTCAGAAATTCACTATGAGTTGGGCTCCAATGCACACTGATGTAGATCAACTGTAAAAACTGTTTATTGTTTATTTTTGAAGTGTTATGAAATATGAAATAAAAGACGCCTGCCAGTGAGAAATGCATTGTCCATGACCATAGTATAATGTAAATGGAAAGTATTCCTTGCAATATTTCAGTCAAACTCTTCTCCTTCGGACTTTAAACACAATTAGTTTGTTACATAAACTCCCTGTGCTGTTAGTATCCTACGCAGACAACTCACTAAATAGTTATAGACTTTTTAAGTGCCCTGGGGTTAATTTGTCTTGGACATAATTGCCATATAAAATGATTGTACCCCACAGAGCGTCTGTGAGTTCTATTATCTCCTCAACAAACAAAAAAGCAGCAGCAGGAATACCGTGCAGCAGCAGATTGTGTGTGGGTGTGCAGGCAGGGCTTTTGTTGCGCTCCTCTTTTTTACATAAAATGACATTTTCTTTTGCAGCACCACTTTGGTTCATGCCTGGGAAATCCTCTTCTAGTCACTGCTGCATGTGCGTCATCAGGAGCAATTTTTGCAGCTTTCAACCTCCCACATGATGGCAAGCTCAAAACACAAAAGCGAGGCGGAATGGGAAAACAGAGGTGCTTCCCCTGCCTTTATAAAGACAGCTTGTTGTCAGAGTAATCATGGTTGTAACAGCAATTTGTAACTGTTAACACTTTGATCATTAGCTGTGTGAGGTTTGTTGTGTAGGTCTCAAGGTAAAACTTTCCTCCAGATGCATACAGTCATTGAAGATCCAATATTTTTTTTTTCCTATTTTGGGGTTTTTATGCCTCTGTGGAGGCACTATATTACAGGGTGTCTGTCCATCCTTTCGTTTTACCGTACGTCCATCCATATCTCATTCGTATGAATGCAATAACTCAAGAATGCCTTGATGAAATTTCTTCAAATATTTTCAAAAGAATACGGTGGTTAAAAGTCAAGGTCACTGTGACCTTGCATCCATCTCACTCTCATGAATGTGATATCTCAAGAAGACCTTCAGAGAGTTTCCTCAAATTTGGCAGAAACATCCAACAGGACTCAAGAATTAAGTGATTAGAATTAAATGACCCAAGAATTACCAAGAAACTAGTAAAATGTTTTTTTAAAAAAATATTGAAATTAGGACAAAAAAGAAGAAGACGAGATTAAGAAAAGTAAAGTAGTAGAGTAAAACAACAAGGAAATGTCGTGAAAATAATTCCAAAACATAATTTTATATCTGAATTTGCAGGACTTTTTTTGCCAAGTTGCTCATTGCCTATTTCCTGTGTTTTTTAGGAGGACATCAAACCAATTAGCTTTGGGTTCAAATCTTTAAATACTTAATAAGGTGTCTGAATGCGAGACAAGAAAAGTGAATGCAGTCCAGGTTTCAAAGGGTTAAAGGTCAAAATTAAGGTCAGTGTGACCTCACAAAATATGTTTTTGGCCATAACTTAACAATTCATATGTAATTATGACACAATTTCACACAAATGTCTTATAGGATAAAACGATGAAGTGAGGACATTTTAGGTCCAAAAGGTCAAAGGTCAACTTCTCTGCGTCTTCATAATATCCAGGAAACAAATCATTTTCTGGCCAGATATCTGGTCAGAAATTGAATAGGTAACACTTATCTTTGGTGTCCACCTTAAAAGTGTGCAGATTTTGTAGATCTTCTGTGCTGCTGGATGGTAATTGATAACTCTAGTTTCTCATTTGTTATAACATCTGCCATTGTCTCATATTTTACCGTATCAGTGTATCGAATGGCAATCTTACATAGTAACAAGGAATGTCTCTTTTCAAAGATCGAGCTCATGAAAGCTAAACATGTCAGTGGAAGTTTTCGCCTCAGTAAACACGGATCAATGTGGGCGTCAGCAAAACGACAGCAGCACTATCGGTTCGCGCTCGTCTTCACTTGGCTTTCAGGCGAGGACTTGGGCAGGAATTCCACCAGTGTGCCTGAAGGTATCTACACATATTAGAGTTTTAATGTTGAAGGTAAAGTGGATTCATTTGCATAATTAGGGTTGGAACATATTAAGAGAAGAGGCAGGGAGGCAGAGCAGAGTAATGAGGCAGGGAAATGGGAGTAAGTGTGCAGCGCGGCATATGACAGCAGCCATGTTTAGACTACACTACAGTAGATCTCTCAGGGGAGGCTTACTAATGACTTGTGACTAATGATTTTTCTGGAGATGAGTCAAAACAGTCGCCACCACCTCCTCCCGCTCCCCCAGCTCCGAATCTGTCCTCCTCAAACAACCACCTACACCACCTGTTGATGTTGCCGTTCCAGACTGTAATTGACACTGCGAGCTATTGCAGTGGCCTTGTTTGGTTTTCCATTCTTTGAGATTATGTCACAGGAGGAAAATGTGGATAGTTTACAGTGCAGCGTGGCTGCTGCACTCTCGAGTGCCATCCCATCCCAGTAAGCAAATATTTGACGGTGATACAGGCTTTGTATTCCATTGAAACCATTCTCAGACAATGCACTTCTCATGCAGCATTGTAGTTTGTTGTGCTTCCCTTTGTTTGTTTCTAGACTGTATTGTCCTTACATGGCCACAGCACTCTACCCATTACTGCCTGAACCCACGCACAATGTTTGTTTGGGTTGAGTCAAGGTTATCCAATTATTTCAAGCATTAACAGAAATAATCAAATAAGTTTTAGTTAGTTGTGTAATGTAAACTGTTTCCTTTATTTTAATTAGCTCCAAGACAATTATGTGTTGGAAGTCTCGCTTGTCAAGCCAGTTGTAATATTTATCAAACCAAATGAGCCTCAATACACCCTAGGAATGTCTGCAGTCTACACCATTGAGCGAGATAGCACCCAATTAGTTATAATGATACATTCAAGAAATTTCCATTCAAAGAAGAAAAAAAATAAAACTTTAATTAGTTATGATGTTCACTGGAAACAGCATTACTGTATGTGAGAGTTTGATCTTTAGAAGTGCTTTACAAAATGAGAGAAAAGAAAATAGTCAAAGTACTTAAAGCATCTTTGTAAAGGGATGTTTCTCCCTGTAGGGATGGAGAAGATACCAGATTTACATAATGAAGGAAAGGTTATCCCAGGGTTGGTCGTCATTAGCCTTAGATGCATATGTGCGTCTATCTTTCAAAAACTGGGTATATGTTAAAGCATTGGTTAGACATTTGGGAAATATGTTCATTAGCTTTCTTGTATGAAGGGTAAGATGAGAAGCTCAGAACCACTTTGCCCATAAAACCACAAGCTGTTAGCACCTAAGCCTTTGTACAAATTATACAATTGAGATATAATGTGTTAATTAGTAAGTTCTAGATTAAAGTTAGGAAGATTATGTTACCTTTGGAGAGAGCCTTGCTAGCTGTATCCTTTTTTTTTTATCAGTTTTTATGCTAAGAGACATATGAGAATAGCATTGAGGTGGTTTAAGAGCATGTGCCAGTTGGGATCCCTTGTTGGGCCTTGTTGATAAAATCAGCTGTAGATGGGAAGAAGCTGTTTTTATGGTGTGAGGTTTTGGTCCTGATGGACCTGACCTGCTGCCAAAGGGGAGTGCTAAAAAAACAATTTGTGCCAGGGTGGGCAGGATCGGACACAATCTGCCTGCCTCAGGGTTCTGGAGGCGTCTGGGTCCTGGAAGGCCGGCAGATTGCAGCCAATCTCCCTCTCAGCAGAGTGAGTGATACGATACAGTCTGTCTTTGCCCTTGGCAGTGGCTGCAGTGTTCTAGATGATGATGTAGGATGTGAGGTTGGACTCAACGTGGGCAGTGTTCAAGTGCACCATCACTAGGCGGGTTTCCATTACTGTTTGCACAAAACGGTAGCGATACTTTCGAAATGTTGATAAAACACTATGGCAATGCACAATTGTGCTTGAGGGAGCCAGTTCCTACTGACACTCTTTGTACTACATCATGTGACCTATAAAAGTGAAAAAAAAAGGTTTTCCATTGCAATTTGGCTTTTTCAAATAACCCAAAATACTACCTCTTGCGAGCTTAAAAACTTTTTTTCGAAATCGATATGTTTCCACTCGCCGTATTTGACATTCTCAATATCAAGTTGTGCAATTTGAGGATTAATGACGACCCACCTAGTGTCTTTGGCAGGTTGAACTTCTTCAACTTCTGCAGGAAGCATCCTCTGTTGTGTTTTTTTGATGATGGAGCTGATTTTCAGCTTTTAGTTGAGGCTCTGGGTGATGATGGATCCCATGAAGTGGAAGGACTCCACAGTGTCCACTGGAGAGTCACACAGTGCGATGGGGGTGGGTGGGGCTGTGTTCTTCCAAAAATCCAGTCATCTCCATTGTTTTGAGAACTTTAAGCTCTAAGTTGTTTTGTCCTATTAGCTCACAGGATGGCCAATCTCCCACCTGCTGACCCATCTCTACCAAAGATGAGCCCAATAAGGGTGGTGTCATCTGCAAACTTGAGGAGCTTAATGGACTGGTGATTACTGGTGTAGCTGTTGGTATACAGGAAGAAGAGCAAAGAGAAAGAGAGTGTACCTTTGAAGGAAACTGATGCTGATGATGATGATCTGAGAGTCAGAGATATGTTTTAGACAGACAGGAGGTCTGTGAGCCTGAGTTTGTCCTCCAGCCGAGCTGCAAAGTTGGAATTGAAGGCAGAGATAAGTCCTACAAACAGGATCCTGATGTAGGTTCCTGAGGAGTCCAGTTGCTGGAAGATGAATGGAGGGCCATAGTGACTGTAAGTTCTGTAGGCGAACTGCAGGGGTTTAAGGTCAGGGCAACAGTACTGTTCCCTGTTTTGTCTTTGGCAATGGGGATGACAGGGGACGTTTTGAAGCAGGCTGGCACATTGCATGTCTCCAGCCAGTTGTTAAAGATGTCTGTGAACACCGGAATGCCTTTATTGACAATACACAGGTGAGCGACTTTATGAACTGTGACAGTGGCCCGAGTCAACAAAAGCACAACTTTGTAACTACACTCACAGTCACCTTGATGTTGTAGTAGAATAAAAAGTTATAAGTAGGATAATGAAATCTCATTTTTTGGAAATCACCTTAGCAGGAGTTCTTTTAGGTCAAATAAGGTAATAAGAAATGATAATCTATGAAACCACATATTAAAATGTAAAAATATATCAGTATTATCTATCTATCTTATCTATCCTGTCTTTTGTAATCTGCCCTACTAAATAGTCACCAACTGTGAGAAGAGCTGTTCTGGTTTTTGTTCAAGTCAGTGTATTGGATTATCAGATCCGATTTATTGCAGCAGCTGTTTTTTCCTGCTTCAACACCCAGGCTATCGACTTCTGCCAGGGGTAGATAGCCCTAATTATTTTCCATCCATATGTGATTAACAGAGATTTGCCTTTAAATGCTCAGTATGCGGGCCTGTTGAACACTCATCTCCTGTCCAACTCAGCTCAGACACGGACCAGTAGCTTCAGAATCTGCCCGTGAGCTCGTGGCTGACTGTGCTTCAACCCTCCATGATAATGAAATAACAAAGTATCTTACTTGCAGTGCTTTTGTTGTAACTTTTTCTTCAGCAACTTTGCATTTGTTATCATGTCCTTTTTTTAAGAATCAGCAGAAGTTTGGGAATGTATTGTTCAGAAGGTCAAAGAAGCCGGGAGTCAC
This sequence comes from Plectropomus leopardus, assembly GCF_008729295.1. Classification (NCBI taxonomy): domain Eukaryota; kingdom Metazoa; phylum Chordata; class Actinopteri; order Perciformes; family Serranidae; genus Plectropomus; species Plectropomus leopardus. Next base: position 25,077,601 of record NC_056480.1, read on the forward strand.
TACTGTATCTATTCATCATGTGAGGAACCTCTGCAGTAAGGAGAGCTAGGATTTGCCCAATGTCTTCTCTAATTTATTGTAATTATTTAACTGCTGCCCCTCAAATAGGCAAGTGTTCTTATTCCTTATTTACTGTTTTTGACTTAATCCCAAACTGAAGGTAGCAATCAAGAGTGGAAAATAGAAAGATGAGATTATTACAGTTTAATGCTGTTTGGTTACAGGTGAATGTGTGGGAAGGGAAGCAGATAAGAAGGATTGCCAGCACCCATAGCTCACATTCTGCTGATTTGTAAATATGTTTACTGGGGAGATATGCAGAGAGGGAATAAGAATTCAAAAAGTAATAGCACTCCTGGAACAATAAATCCACAAAATTCAAGCTGCGCAAGGATAGATTTTTATGCAAAAATATGCAGTCTATTGGCTTCAGTTTCTAAGAAGCTGCATGGAGGAATGCCTTACCTTCCTACTGTATGAGATGCTATTTTTTGACATTTTTTGTTTGATGCTTTGTGCCAGTGACCGCTGTGGCTGGAGGCATTACATATTATGGTAGTCCGTACGTGCGAATGTCCATTCATATGTCCAGCTATATGTCCATTCGTCCCATTTTCCTGAACACAATATTTAAAGAATGCCTTGAAGGAATTTCTTCAAATTTGGCACAAAAATCCAATTGGACTCATGAATTGATAAGATTTTGGTGGTCAAAGGTAAAGGTTACTACGATCTCATTTGACTCATTCTTATAAATGCGTTATGATAGGAACACCTTGAGGGAATTTCTTAATTTTTGGAACAAATGTCCATTTTGACTCAAGATGCTCAGTACTTCCCAAACACATCCAGTTGACAACAACCTTTGATTCTGGCATTGGATGATTTTTACTTTTAGTTTGGTTTTAAATAGGAAGATCTGAGCATAGTGCATGTGGTTGATGAAGCAATGAACATACGACTGGATAAATAAGACTTGGATCATTCCATACTAGTTGGAAATGGATGTTTAATACAGTTTTGCTGCTGTTAAATATGTACCCATTTCAATCATTGTATCAGTAAGTTTGGCATTTTCCTTAGAGTCATAAGAGAAAAACAGTCTGCATATTCAAGGAAACTGACTAATTGATACACAAATGGTCCTTTTGTGGGTGAAGTATTCCGTGAAGTACGTCTTATTTTCAGATGAAATGAATGGTTTCAGTCCATAACATAATACTTCTGCACTGACAGCAGAATATATGTATTTCAAGTACTCCAGTGACTTGGAGTTGTTCGTTTTCGCACATATGCAGACAGATCTGAGTTCAGAGGAAATTATCTACAACCCAATTGAAACATAAATCTCCTACAGTATACAACCATAGAAAGCTATGTTCTTCAGTAAACACAATGATAATCCCAAACATGATTTTGTTATCGACCTCTTTGCTAAATGAGTTTTGTGTTTTTAATCTAATTGATGTCCTTTTTGATAGGATAGATATCGATTGTATCTTGTAGGGACATAGTGAGTAGTTGTATTAAGGACTGCAGGTTTTTTTTTACATGCAGTCAGTACTTTTATGGTGTTCTATCTCAAGCTTATTTGTGTTCACCATCTGTCTTGCTGGTTATGGGTGTGTGAATGAATATTTAATGTAAACGTGTCCAATAGAGTAATGCTTTATAATATGATTATGATCTATAATTTGTGATATCATAGATTGTTCCAATGGTGCTGTAGATTTTTTAAGAAAAAATAATGAGTTAAACTGGTGGTCTGTAGTCTCAGTTGTGACTTTAACTGAAGGTGTTCATTGGCAGGAAACAAAGCAGAAGAAGATACTCAGGTACATCATGTTCAAGATCCCTTTCAGCAAAAGAGACAAAAACTATTTTGGATCCACAAACACTTCAACAACCAATTTAAGTCATACACAAAACTGAAGCGGAAATATTATACAAACAGTCACATCGAAATTGCACAGCAATTTAAAAAAAATCCTCTTTGCAGAGTGAACAAGTTGCCTCAATTCCAGGCATTACAGAGAAAATTACAGGTTGCTGCTAAAAGACATTAGGTACAAAAATGTATATATGGAAAAAAGCAACATCACTTACCAGCACAATTAAAAACATTTCCTGAACTTTGCTGGTCAGGCATGTGGATAATACGTCACTGGCCAAAGCTGAATTTCTGCTGTCTCAAACAAAAGTTAGATTTTTTAAAATATAAATTAAAACTTTATTTTGTGTACTGATGCAACACTTCAGAGTGTGTTTACAGTTGGAGGAGTGCATTTGTAGAAAAGTTGTTGAAAGCCTTTTTATGGCTCTGAAGAAGAAGTCTGAAAAATGACCTTCAGAGATGTCACTGGAGTCAGCTGGGGCTGAAGACTACAAATCTGAAAATGAAAAATATCTGAGGCTGTGTAGTTAGAAAACGGTTACTTTACCAGATATCGTTGGACTGTGGCTCAGCAGACCTACATATCAGTCCCAAGGGCCAATCAAGGCTTAAAAAGCACATTTATGCATAAGTGCCAAAAACTGCAGTTCCGCTAGTGGCCACTTGAGGCTTGCGCCAATACCGCTAAACGTGTCAGTGTTAAATTTTCCAAATTTACAACAAAATTAAACATGCTTACAGCCCAGTAATTAAATGAGTAAATTAAAAGAAGTTTTTTGTCTCAGTACCTAATTTTAACACTTCAATCAGGTGTAAGGGGGGTGATTTATTTATTTATTTATATCTTTTAATCATCATAATTTTATTGAGGCCCAAAGTTACACCTGTTTAACGGTAGGGTGTCTACCAATAGTGTCCTCTCTAATCTCTTGTCCAAATATGGCTACTTTTGGCTCCAAAAAAGCAAGATGAAGACAGCCAAAATACCAAATTTAAGGGTTCAAAACCAATGGGTGGCTTCACGGACGCTACATCTATTCTTTATATAGTCTATTGTCAGTCCACGATCTGCCCCTTTTGCCAAAGAAATTGCTAATTTGAATTTAGATAGCTATGAAGTGTTAGGTTAAAAGAGAAGTGGTCAGGGTAAGATCTTGTTACTTAAAAGGTAAATCATGTCTTCAAGTGTAATGAGTTATAAAGTGGAGTATTGCTACATTTGGCATCACATTTATTCATTGAAACATGGTATTGCAGCAGAGTTCAAGTAACAGTGGTTAGTTTGTCTTGTACTAGTGGTGGGCATGGTTTGTTGGAAAATGCCATTTAAACTTGAAATGGAATGATTAATGTGGTACATGAACAAGACCAGAAATTCACCTCAACAAATGTACTTCCAACTAACAGTGTTAGCCTTTGTTAAACAAGTGTATTTGTTACTTGTAACTCTCTTTCATTGCTTCCATGCAGAGCTGCTGTGCAGTCCTCTGAGAGGATTCCCAAAGCTGTTCACTCAGAATTTCAGTCGTTACTTTGAGTTTGGATGTGCTGTGGAGGTCACACAAAAGAGATGTGGGTTGTTTCAACATTCTGCTTTCTGTAAGAACCTTTACAAAAAGCGGGAGGCGACGAGCAGTCACAACACGATGTAACAGAACAAAGGATAACACAGCATCTACGCTGATGTGAGGTGATGTTATATAAAAAGGAAAAATGAGTGAGTGAGAACTGGATCCTCCGTGAGACAAATCACTTTTATTCAGCCAAATTTGTATTCAAATACTGATATGCAGTATAGAATCATCAGCATGCGTTGTCCCATCTGCTGTAGCTAAAAGTGACTCTGGGTTGATTAAATTAGCTCATGCAAATTGTGCTCAAATGAAGTTTGAATTTTGGAATAATTGCAACATCCACAGATTGATTTTTCATTCACATAGCCTTTGCACCAGTACAATGACACATTTACTACACAGGTTATAATACAGATATAATAGAGATTCCTCTGCTCTGAACAGAATATTCACAATGTGGGTATAGTTTGGAAAAAGAGTCGGATTGAAGTATTATATGACAGCACAGCAGGAAGCCTCAAGCCAAGACTGCCATCTCAGTATGGGGCCTTAAGTGTAATGGCACCCAGCCACCAAACTAGTGCTCCTCCACACTATTGATTTGTTCTATTTTGGGAAGTTGCTGTATTGCAAAGACACTAGGTCTAAATTGTTCTTTTTTATTTCCTGATCGGCCACACTCACACTTCTGCAAAAACAAAATGCTTGAGGTAATGTCCAGGTGGCTCAGTTTGCCAAAGTGTGAACTATGTGCCTGCAACATGCTGTATTATATCATCCTCTTCTCCTCTCTGCAATCTTCCCCTCTTGCTTCAGTCTACGGAGAAGAGGTGGAGGGAAATAGGAAAACATTTTATCTGTCTGTGTGGATAAATCCAATCCTCAAGACATTTGGAGGCAGATGGAAATATTGGCCACTTTATCACGCACAGCTGCTCATTAAACAGCATGATACACAGTATGTATGTATGTTTGGCTGCATGTATATAGCATTTAGACATGATTAAGAGGTTAATTTGCTGTTGGAACAAACATTAGGATGGTTAATGACTTGCATTTTAAGCGCGCCTTCTAGTCCTCCGGCCCCTCAAAGCACATTCATACACTGCTGGCCGAGGCTACCATACAAGGTGCCACTTGCTCACCAGTTAAACATTCACACACACACTCACACATCCATGGCACAAACAGATACTTTGATATGCAACCTGGAGGAACCAGGGATTGAACCGTCGATCTCTTAATAAGCAGACAACCTGCTGTACCTACCTAGTAGAACATGTGACGCGGTGAAAGTAAAAAATAGCCATTCATTCTGCTGGGTCTAAAGGTTGGCATTCACTCGCAACGGCTGCTCCTCTCACCCATCAGTCTGATCTGATCAGCTCTGAACTGATTGATAGCTCAATTATCCACACCATGAATCACAAACTGCTGCTGAGGAAAAAAAGGACTCTGATGCTAGATAGGGAACACACACTTAAAAAAAAAAGAAGAATAAATACAATTTTAAAAAATACAGTTTGCTGTTATGGGCCTTTAGTCTGCATAGGAAAGGTCTTTTATAGCAACTTATAAAAATTGTGAGCAAAAAAACAAGTGTTACACTGATATTTTTGTTTTGCATTTATATTTATTATGCATATTTGCATTTAAAAAGTCAATGAGGAGCAAAAGATAAAGGGAACTATAGTATTAGTTAAGTGAATTGGTTATTGTGTTAGCAGATTGGAAACAGTTTATAGCTTGTGAATGACGAAAACAATACGAACTAATAAAAATGATTTATTATTAATTTAAACAGTTAATAAAATTATTCATTAATATTAATAATTTTAAAAATTGCCTTCGTAATCCTATTAACATGTATAATACAGATAATTATCTGCATAAAATAATTCAAAGATTATACAAATTCCTTTATTTACTATTTTCCCTCCATTGTCTCCCTCTTTTGCTCTCTCTCTCTCTCGTCTTCTGTGCAGAAAACCTGTCCACTCCTCTGTGCAAACAAACACACACACACAAACACACACACACACACAAACACACGTGTACAACAAATGGAAAATCCAAGCCAAACATTTTCCTCCTTTTCCTCTTTTGTTTTGATTCATTTGACTTTATTTCCCCCGTTTTGTCTTGTGCTGTGTTGCAGGTTTTATTTGTTTGTTTTCATATTGGTGCTTCCATTGCAGTTTGCCTAAATGATGCTCACTTGTATTGTGCTATGAAAAAATTTAAAAGAAGGTTTTAGACATTATGACAGCTCCCCAAGATTTGGTCCCTGTGTGAGTCTATATTTGTATTCATTCATTATTTTTTCCTATTCTCACGTATACGAGAGTCTCTTCAGATCTATTGTGATTCCCTGTTAGAGAGCCTATGAGTGCTCTCTTATTCCCTCTTGTCGCAGTCTGACACGTAACAATAAGTTTCATTGTTAAATGCTTCAGTAAGTGTGTGTAAGCATCTTAATCCCTGTATCCTCACAGTAATAGGCCTGCTTTAAAAGCCCGGTTGAGTGCAGCTGAAAGTGAAGGATAAGGATGCTAAACAATGATAACCTTGGGCCTGAGCATCCAAACATTGAGCCAGCAGAGCACACTCCTGTTATTAAAAAGCAAAAAAAAAAAAAGAGAGAGAGAGCGAGAATGAAAGGTGGGAGAAAAAAAGGAGAGAGGAGTGTTATTTGAGTAAACAGAAGTCACGTAGCCACCAGTGGGGACTGAAAGCGATGTTGAATGTTTGGATGAGTAATGCTGCTGGTCATGATGCTCACAGAGCACCGATGAGTGTGTACACTCGGGCTGGAAGCGGCTCAGCTCAGTTAGCCGTCCTGTGTGGAGATGAGCCAATATTAGTCTACCGAGCTTATAAACTGTTGCTGCGACATAACCTCCAATCTCTCCGCCACAGGCTGCTGCTCGCCGCTGATTGAAATTATAGCACATGAGCAGGTCTGCTTGTTTCGGGTGAAGCTTCTTAAATATGTCCTGCTAACGGTGAAATAATGAAACATGTTGGATCACAAAAAGAGGCACAGATGGGCAGCGATTACACAGACCTTTTTAGAAAGATGCTGCAATGGGAGAAGTTTTCATTGGAAAATTTATGGTTAGTTTATATTCCCTTCACCGCTTTATGTCTATTAGACTGCATGTGTTGCTACAAAGCAGTCCCAAAATAGAAAAACTCTACAGTTCAAGATGTACATGGAAATGTTTCCTTTCCCTACTTGTCAAAGCAGATGAAATCTTTGACCCTTTAAAACCTGAGCATGCCTGCTTGGTCAAATACAAGTGCAAGAATGCAAGAAAATTACTTGAAAATTTGTAAAAAAAAAAAAAAAAACAAAAAAAAAACACTGGCAATGTTAAAATGAATAAAGGAAATGACCTGAAAAACTGCTTGAAAATTAATAATTATTATTGATAATTCAGTAAAAAAAGATCAAATATATGGTTAGTTGGAAAAAAAACATGTCCCTAGCTTTTAAAAAGAAAAAATAATTCAGACCTTTATTTAAGACTCGGGAAATCATTGAGGGAGACCCTCATTTTGTGATGCCGAGCCTGAAAATAATTATCGAAATGTATTGATCTCTTTCAGTTTGTGGGACACTTCATGCTAAGTTCCTCATTGCCTTTTCCCATGTTTTTGAAAGAAATTGCACCAATTCGCTCAGTATTCAAAGGTTTAAAAACAGGTGAAAGGCATCTCAATGCAGCACAAGAAAAGTGATGGAGATGCAGGTTTGAAAGGGTTAAACATTTGTTGAAGGAAAAGACAACATATCAAGTGAGTGGTTGTTATGGGGATAATTATAAAAGGGGCAGATGGCTTCAGGGGATATCAGAGGGCCAGCAGATTATTTTTAGACTTACTGCAGAGCACCTCAACCTTTTAAAGCACATCCTCCGGCTCCATCGGAGCATTCATCAATGACCCTGCCTGCAAAGCGGCCACTGTCGGGGATGAGCTGTTAAACCCTGATGACCTGGTCATCTGGGCTGGAGCACCACTCTTTGTTAATGTTCATTCTCAAAGAAAAGGCACAGCTTCTGGAGGATGGTTAACCTGGATATCTTTTACAATGGTGTACTTTGATTCTATCAAATTTTAGACAAAAGTCCAGTTTCAGTTTGTCTCTGGATGCAAAGAGAAGACCTTTTTTCTTGATGATGTTGATTTGTTATAGATGAATTTAATCATCACACTGTCTCCTCATGTTGGAATCCCAGCTAACGCCAACATTCATTTGACACAGAATAGTGGCGACAGGTGTCATTGATATTTTGTTGGTTTTAAATTGTGTTGTTAAGTAACCAAAATCCAACATCTTCCAAACATCTCATGCTGAGGACATGAGACGTAAAATAACGATATTTTGTCGTAAGTAATAAAGAACAAAACCCAGCATCTGCAGAATGTCACAATGTAATGTCCATACATGGTAACGGTTAGATTTAATTAGATATTTAAAATGCTGTTGACCCGAACTTCATTCAGACTAAATTTTGATATCTGATATCTGACATCAGGTGGTGTCCAATGCCAACATAAATATAATGTCCAATAAAAACATGATCAAAATCGTAACATGACCAAATGTAATATCCAGAGCTCAGGAGCTGCAACTATTTGATAGTGGTACACAAATCATAATCAGGATGTAAGTGAACATGCATATTTGGTACAGCATTTTTATACCCCTGCGCCGGTGACAGCGATGAATAGAGGCCATGATATCTCAAGAATAACTTGAGGGAATTTCTTCGAATTTAGCACAAATGTCAGCATGGACTCGAGGATTAAATAATTAGATTTGGTGGTCATAGGTCAAATGTTCAAGGTCACTGTGACCTTGTCTCTGTCATTCTTGTGAATGTGTTATCTCAAGAACACATTGAGGAAATGTCTTACAATTTTGCACAAATGTTTGAGTAGACTCATGGATGAACTTTGTTTTTGGTGATCAAAGGCCACAGGGATCTTGCCTTTGTCTTATTCTTGTGAATGTGATTTGACACAAATTTTTACTTGGACTCAACGACGAGCTGATTAGAATTAGGTGGTAGAAGGTCATAGGTCAAGACCACGGTGATGTTATACAACATATTTTTGGCAATAACTAAAGAAGCATCAAGACTGAAACCAACCTTGAAACTTTTTTTTCTGAAAATATAATGCAAAAATTACCATTTTCACTATATTCACTACTCATACGGCAAAATAATGTGATTTTTTTTTTTTGCATATGCTGCAGCCTACTATATTGATCACAGCACATTAGAATTGGTTATCAAATTAACATTGCTCACACACTATTGTGCTTTGTATGCCGGGGTTGGCCGGTCATCTCTGTCCACACGTTGATTGAGTCATTAGTATATTTTTTTTAATTTATGAAGCCATTCTGGGCTAACTACCATCATGTTTTTATTATCTCAGATGAAATGACACATATCTGCTGGAAAAGAAAGGCTGTAGGTTTACTGCTGCAGCCGCTAAGTATTCAAGGGGACTTTAGACAGAATTTTAGATTTTGTAAACAATGGCAAATAATATTGGGGGTTTGTATGTACTGTGCCAACCAACTTTTTGTTTGTTTTTTATGCTTCATCTCTTGTCTGGTTTTATATTGTTTTGTCTGCAATATTTAATACTGCTGTCTTGCAAATGTAGATTTAGTTTCAGCGAGACCTCTCATTAAATAAAAGCCCAGTAAACAGAAAATAACAAATCTATACCGCAGAATGATTATCAGCCATTATGAATATTTTGTCTTCAGAGCTACAACAGCGCACTGAGCGGGTTGTTTTACCGTTAAAGCATTACCTTATGTGCATAATTATTAAATTAATGCAGTCGGCAGGATGCTCTGTTTCATTTTAATATATTTGTATTAATTTATGGGTCTCTACTTCCTTTTCATTTTTGTTTTACTGGGTCAGAATTTCCATCATAATCATAACTCATATTCGGAGTGTATAGATTCTGTGTCTGTCTTTCTCTGTTGTTTTATTACTTGAGCTCTTTTCCTTATTGTTTATCATCAAAGGCATTACCCCTCCTTTTTTCTTTTCAAGGTATTGAGATCTATTTTCTTTTTACTCATAAATTATTTTTAAATTATTTTCCCCTCATGTTAATTGTATTATTTATATTGGCACTTGTCATTATGGATTAATTTCTTGCAATGAAAGAAGAAATTACTCCAAAATTAACAAGAAATTGAATAAAGCAGCCCAAAAGTAAATGCACTGAAAATTAGGAATAAAAAATGTGAAATAAAGTTTAAAAAAATAAAAAAAAACATAGAAATTATATGGGAAAAGGTGCTTAAAATATGGTAATTTTGTAACATAATTATAAACATGTAATTATGATAATGAAAAATATAGTTTTTAGCTTGCTTTTTTCTCTTTTTTTACCTAGAATTTTTTCCCTAGCTTTTTAAGAATAATTTTCTAAATTTACTTATCTGTGAAACATTTTATACCCAGTTGCTCATTGCCTTTTTTCCCATATTTTTTAAAAAGAAATCAAGCCAATTCGCTCACAGTTCAAAGGTTTAAATACTTTTGAGGGGCATCTTAAAGCAGCACAAAGAAAGTGATGAAGCTAGGGTAGGTAGGTAGGAATAGGTTACCATTGTTGAAAAGAAATCATATTTTATTTAAAATGCATATAATTAAGTCACCTTCTAAAATGAAATTATGCAACAGTATTCTATTTTTCCAAAATACACTTGAAGACTGCACTAAATAATAGGCTACACTATTTGGTGATGCGGTTTTGCAGCGCCACAGTAACACCCTCTTTGTGTAATGAGCATTTCCTACATGCACTCGAGAAATGTCACTCTACATGAGGTGCGACGAACGTGACATTTCTGTTTGTTTGCGCGCGATCCGTCCGCTTTCTCCTCGCGCTGCACAATATTTGTGAGTGCATCTCAATGAGCTGAATCGACACGCTGCGTGGAGCGCGCCGTTAATCTTGTAAACACTGACAAATCTCCGAGTGACGGCTGTCATCTTTATCTTCAGGGGTGACAGCAGCGATACCGAGAGGGGCGGAGAGGCTCGTTTAATCCCTCGAGCCGCAGTTTGATCTGTAGCTCATACTCATACAGGAGATAGGTGTCGTCTCTCTCCCTCTCCCCCGCGCGCGCTCTGTTTCTCTCCTGGTTGCTGTGGCGACGCCTGCCGCAGCGCAGGGCATCTGGGCAGAGCTGTGCGCGCGCGAACGTGAAAGACAGCAACACGTGTTACGTAACATGTTGTAAGTGCAGCACGCGAGCCCAGGCAGGATGATTAAACAGATCAATTCTTCACTTGCAAATTATTAATGAAACTGTCACATCACAGCAAATCAATGCACTAAAAATGAACTTCAGTCCCAAGTCGATTCTTCCACACTCACTCTGAGAAGCACCTGTTTCTCTTGCAGCACTTGTTGGAGCTGTATGTAGTCACAGTGATGTTTCTCCTCCTCCCTGCTGACATTTACCTATTCTGTGTTTTGTGGACTGTTTTATTAGTACAGATCTTCTAATGTGCCAAACTGCTCCTCTGAAGCGTCCTTACAGCTTCATTTTCTTTTCTCCCGTTTCCCTCCTCCCTCCAGCTAGTATCATCATCTGAGGAAAAAAAAAGTCCTCTCTTCATTTCATTTTTGTAGTTGAGAAAAGGAGTGTGCAGCTAGGATGTTAACCCTTTGAAACCTGGATCGACATAATTTTCCTTTCAGACGTCTTTCACAGGCATTTAAACTTTGAAACGTGGGCAAATTGGTTTGGTTTCTTTAAAAAAAAAAAAAAAAAAACACAGGGAAAAAGGGCAATTAATAACTTGGCAGGAAATGCCCGCAAACTGAAATTTGATACTTTGCAGAACATAAAAATATAGTCCTCTAGTTTGATTTAAATATAATGATCAACTATTATCAAACGTCATCAAATTGCTTCTCTAAAAACTTTGAAAAACCCAGTTTAATTTTATACAGATGTTTTTATAAGATGTATAATAGTATTGTGATTAAACTGTAATTCTATTCAATTCAATTTTTATTATATTGAATTGACTATTTGTTTTTTTCAACCATACATTTTAAACAGATTTTGTTGTTAGAGTCATAATTATTTGTATTTGTTTTTATGTTTTTTAAATTTATTTTGTTTATTTATGTATTTTATTCCATTAATCTTATTTTCAGATTTTTATAACATTGTCGATTAGTTTTTGAACATAAATTCTAAACAGATTTTTTATTAATTTTAATTTCTTATTTATTTTGATGTGTTTATTGCATGACCACACTCTTATTTTTAGATTTATATTATTTTACATTGATTTTTGCACATTTTTACAAAGCGTTATACTAGGAAAATGTTTTTTTTATTAATAAATTGATGCATTTTGTTAACATATCCTACAGTCTATGTTTTAATTTGTAATTGCAAAAGTATTTCTTGGTGAGACTGTTAAAGAGTTAAGCCTCTGGGGACACGTCATTCCCGGGTATACCTGCAGTTTTTACCAGACGATTGTAGAGGCAACTTAGAGAGCATTGGTGCAGCAGCACTACAGCACTCAGCTCGGCACAACAGGAAACACACAGCAGATGCTTTTATAAAGCAGTGTTTTGTCGTGACCTTTAGCGTCCTCTCTGCGGAGATGCAAAGATGTTCGCTGAGATTCCCCAGAGAATCACAACCAATCGGAAGCCGCGATGTTTCCATTCTTGGTTGATCTATTTGTTGTCAAGGTTACGTAAAGGATGAGTTGTCCAAAACTTGAATATTAGCAAATGCTGTCTCATCTCATCAGTACCAATTTACCACAATTGAATAGATTTTTTTCCTTTGATAATGTGTATGGTTAAGTTCATGCATTTTTAACACATTTGCGGTTTTCCTCAACAGAGTAGGCAGCCGTTTCTTCCCACTACTTGTTTTTCTGCGTTTGTTATCTTAATCGGTTGATTGCCTTGGTGCTGATACACAGTCCAGGATAGCAGAGTAAGAGAAGCTCTGTAGCGAGTATTTAATCTGTGGGTGTGTGTGTGTGTGACTGAATCTTGTGTGTGTGGGAGTTCATCAGCTCATTACAGACTAACCATTCTCTTTTGTTCGCTTTAAATTTCGCTGTGAAAGAATTTATTTCCAGTTCTAGAGCCAATGTAGGCTACCTATAATTTGCACATCTCCTAGCAACAAGACTTTGAACAAACTAAATATAACTACTTGCTTAGGTGTCACTATAGGCTCGGTGCCACCAGCTATGAAAGGATTGTGTTTTACTGTATGTGTGGATGCATGTGTGTGTTTGTGTGTGTGCATAGGTTTCTAAGTACACTATCATCAGAGGTCTTTCAGCAAAAACAAAAATACAGACATTTTCATATACGCTTTGTTTGAGCTAAAACAAAAATGCTCTTAAAGCACTATTCATCCTGTTTTTAATGTGGCCACGTGGCTAATACAACTTTACACAACAAGAACGTGTAAACCAGACCTGCTCTAATAGTTTTTATACTATCCAGTGATATGGTCATGTTTCATTTGATAACCTCATAGATAAGTAGTACAATGGAAAGGGTGCACCAATTGTGAAATTCTGGGCAGATAGAGCTGTTTTATTGTTGCTGTCTATTTATTTATTTATTTTTTTTTTTTGCTATTATTTAATCACAATTTAGTGCCAGTGAAACAAGGAAAATTTGGCTACAAAAACTGAAATTAAATTCTTCATCACACTGCCTTTGAATGAGCACAAATTCAATCATGCACAAAAAACCCCACTTCATTTAGTTATATAAAGTTAGTTAGTTTAGTTATATATAGTTTACTACATACATCAATTCTTTTTCTAATATCTATATTATATAATACATTTTATTTATACAGTGTTTTTCAAGGTACTCAGAGACAATTTATAAATGTCAAAAAAAGATCATAAAATGGAATACACAAAAATACAAAATAAAATACACAAAGCATTAAAGTTCATATGACAGTATGCTGTTAACGCATCAACAAATGTCTCCTTCAAACAACTGTACTTATTTCCCATTAAAAATAAAAAAATTACATGATTGCATTTGAACAAATCATGAGTATATTGTAATTTATCTCCGCCCAACACTCATTCTTACTGAATACAGTTTGAATGCATTATGGTGTAACTCAATGCAACCTCCGTTAGCTGTTAAAGCCACCAAAGAGGCAACCTCAGAGGCTGAAAAATTAAGCCAGCGCAGAAGTGTCAAAAACTGCATTTCCTCTAATGATTACTTGAGGCTGGCTCCAAAACAAATCCTCTATGACCTCATGACCCCATGTTAAAATGCCAAACTTTAAAGCAGAAATAAACATGTTTACAGCCTGGTTTTGTCTTGAAAGTGTCATGAAAACAGTGCAGGGGGTGAATTTTTTTTACAAACACACTTGTTCACAATATAATAATGCTTAAAATGTCACTTATTTAATTGTGGGCTGCTTTAGGTGACAGGCTGTCCGCTTATAGCATCCTCAGCTTCTAAGTCAAATCCACCCCTCGCTTCTCCACAGCTCCAACCTCTTGCCCAAATATGGTCCCTTCTGGCTCCAAAAAAGACAGTGTTGGCTGAAACTCCAAACTCAAGGCTTCAAAACTAAAAAACTGATAGTGAGTTTTACTGCATCTTTTTGTCCTAAAGGCATCCTGTTGACAATCTCTGTTTGTCACAAACACATTTTCCCTGGGACAACATTAGTCTCAAGCCCTGCTTTTCAGTCTGCGCAAAGCTGATGTGACACAGTAGGTAAACATCAGCCGCCGCCATTGGTAAATGTCATCTGTCAGCTGATAGTGGTCAATTAGGCGAAATTTGGCCGATACCAATGTTGAAATGATAAATAATGTACAGGGTGTAATCGGAATATTTACCACATCTACCCTACATTTACTTGAAAGAACCTTTCCATAAAGGCCAGTTTCAGCCAACTAATACATCATTCCAAATCTAGAAAAACATTTTTATCTTTCTTCAAAAAAAGAGAAGAAAGGCCTCCTCAGAGCCACTCAGTGAGTGAGTGCTGCTGGTTGTCTGTGTTGAGTGAAGTGTGTTTTTAATACAGACGTTGAGCTGAATGTCACCCTCCTGTAGCTCCAGCCTCCCTGGGGCTCTCTCTCTGACTGTGACAGCACGGCCTCAGTCGCCCACACCCCACCACCACCCACCCCCTCCTGCTGGATGGTTTGTCTATCTTCATACTCCCCCACCCCTCCACAGCCCCCCACCCCTCACGGTACGCAACAGATCGGCACACTGGCGGCACCAAACACAGCTCGTCTCTTTCATCAGGCTGTCACACAAGGCTCAGCCGCTCTGACTCACAGTGTTTATCACAGCTCCGGGCGTGACACTAGAAAGCGTATGACAAGTGGTTTGTGCGTGTGTGTTTTGTGTGTGTGTGTAGGCCGGCGTTATTCTCGTCATCACTCGGGTGATCTCTCCCGGCGCCCCTGAATCCCCCACGTTCAGAGTCAGTCTCCTCCTCGGCCCCGGCAGGAGCGCGCTGGAGCTCGGTTCACTGAGCTCGTTGTTCAAAACAAATCATTGTGTCTCCCTCTGCACCTTAGCCAAATAGAGGCCACATCAGCAGTGACTGGCCACACATTAGCTGAATTGAATTGAACTCACTCTTTGTTTCTTGGTTGGTTGCGACAGGAGAGAGGGAGGTATAGCTGTGTGGGAAGAGAGGAATGTACTTTGTGTGTGTGTGTGTGTGTGTGTGTGTGTGTGTGTGTGTGTGTGTGTGTGTGTGTGTGTTTGTTTGTCACACGTTTGGATTGTTCCAACAATCTTGTTGGTTCTTAACAGAAATTAGTCATGCATGAGATTAACAGGAGGGAATTCAGCTTAATACCCACAGCTCCGGCACTCTCCGCTCATGTCAATAAAATGTATTTTAGGACAAACAAAGCCTATTGATACTCCTGCAGAAGCACTATGATAGACCATTAATGGTCAGCTTAGGTTTTGATGAATACAAATGAAATGGAGATTGAATGGGAACCCTGTGAATGGCTGTGCGCGAGATTCAAATGTTGGTTTGAACGGTCTTAATTCCCTGCCAAATTCTTCAGAGTTCCAGTTTTGTACAGAATGTAAGACAAAAAAAGCCTCCGTTTGGGGCCTGCTAATCCCCTTTTCTTTTTTTGTCTCCTCTGTGTCCAGATGTGTTGGTGAATGGGAAGCCGTGTGACTGTGATGTCATTGCCGACTGTAAAGCGGGTGATGCGGTGACCCTGGAGGTAAAACTGACCAATCTGAGCAAGAACTCAGTGGGCCCCCTGGCTCTGACTGTGGTGCCCTATCAGGACTACCAGAACGGCGTCCAGAACTACGATCTGGAGGACGCTGTCACCTTCATCGGCTCCAACACCTTCTACATTGACAAGGTTAGTAAGGGCTGGGAATTGATGTCATTGTGCCGTTTTAAGTGTTTACTTAAAATGGCACAGTGACATTTATAACTTCTCTGTTTAATGCACCAGCCCCCACTAGTGGGTGCTGACAAGAGAAGTTATAGTTGTTAATATTTGCTTAGCACTACATACTTAACCATTTAGAGTTTTAAATGTTTAAATACTGCTCATAAATGTTAAATAGAGTTAAGTGTTGCCCCAACATTACCACAGAGCAAAAGCGTACCAACAGCACATGTCAGTGATTTGCACAGTTTACACCACTTATAGATTTTTGAGTTTTGAGGCTCCATCTCTCTTTTGCAACAGAGCATACTCTAGGCACAGATGGAGCAGCAGGGTGCCAAGTGCGTTTAAGTGAAACTTGACTGTTAGATATTTCATATAGTTTCAGTATTGTATATCATTTCTCCACCCTACTGCACTTCCATGTAAAGTGCACACACCACGTTTGAGCGTTGTGTCTAACCTATGTGACAGCAGCAGAGGAAAGTTTGCTTTGACTTGCGTTTGCAGCAGCTGCTCTTCTAATTTATGAATCACCTAATTTGATCAGCTCTTCTTAAATGTGACAATCAAACACTTGTTTGTATGTATGTGATACTGCTGATGACCATGCCCCATGTATATTTAAGTATTTGAAAAAACATGTTCTGAAAGCATAACATTACATGTGGTGGCCTGCCACAACTAAAACATCTGCTGCCATGTATTGATTTTTGTATCGTTGGAGACTGACAGTTGAGTAGAAGGAAAAAAGAGGAAGAATTGCATACTTTAATAATCCAAGAGGGGGAATTCAATTTTTTCCCCTGTGTCATTTACATATCACATACACAGCCCCAAACTACACACACACATGCACAGAACAGAACCTTTTACACCTGCATTAAATGGACAGATGTCAGTTGGGCCTACTCTGGGCACAGACAGAGCAGCAGAACTTCATGCACTGTGAAAGTGAAACTTAATTGTCAATTGCACTCTAAAAAGTCTATGCTTCTGCTGCAGCAGCTCCTATCGTTAGTCAATCAAATCAGCCCTGACTTGATTGACAGATCAGTTACCTTGCAACTGAAACTCCTCAAACTTCTACTGAGGGGGACAGAACTCATGACGAGTTCCGCCTGCGCTATGTTCACAGACCAGTAAAATTATCTGATATAGAGACAGGACACAGACTAATAAAGAGAGGACACACACACACATACACACAAGATAAAAAAGAGGGGCTAAAAAAAACCCACCGCGGTGACAAAAATCTGTCCACAGACAGACAGACATAATCACGTGAAACACTCAAAACGGCCTTTGTGATAGTTCCGCTACAATAGATGTCACACACGCACATACACTCGTGGTGAAAACAGTACCAGGCGTTGCAATGTTGTCGCAGATGGTAAAAAAATAAAATAAATAAAATAAACATAAAAGCATATCATCATGTTTTAAATTGTTTTCTCCCTTCTTTCTACATACTTGCTGAGATTTATGGTTGAGTTATGTAATCATGGCTGCTTTTACTTTTGTCGGAATTGTAATGAACATTGTGTTTTATTGCAGTGCCGGCTATAGCATGCACATTAATGTACCTCTGGGAACAGTAGAGGCAGACATGACTTTGGCTTTGATGGATTACATAATTTAGGCATAGAACAAGTCACTGTAAATCGTGACTTGAAATGAAACCAGTGACTGACGAGGAGGCAGGAAAAACATTCAGATATCCATACTGGAAGGTGTTTAGCAAAATAGGATAAAAACAAAAAAAAAGAAACAAAGGTTCATGATTGTAAAGGTCATGGTTGAAGTCTGTAGATTAAAAAGAACCTTGTCGGAGAAGAGATCCTAGAAGAGAGCCTTTGTCTGCAACACGTTCTCACTCCTGAATGAACAAGCTGGAGGCGATGAAAAGCTGCTCAGTTGATGCCAGAACAAAGAGCTTATGGTCTAAAAAGCACATGAAAGCATGAATGAATTCCCCATATTCCCTGAATGTGCAAAACAACTTCATTTTGGGGATTGTTCTCAACTGAACATGGAAACGCTGCACTTGTCAGTACCTTTTCATCAAAGCCACAGTAAGCTTCAAACCGACTCCCCTGCTGGCTTCTCTCTGGCTGACTGTGTGCCAGCTTCATTATGGAACTACTGAAAGGTGGCGCCTAATGATTCTGATTGCCGTCTGTCTTTGCCATCACCAGGTGAAACCCAAAGAAAACTCTGTCTGTGTGGGTGCCCTGCTCTTCCTCTACACTGGAGATTTCTACCTTAACATCAAGTTCCAGGATGACAGTGCCGGACGAGAGCTTCCTTTAGCCTGGTTCACTTTGCCCAGCGTCCACATCAGAGCTCTGGACACTCCGCTACAGGCCGGGGCCTGAGGGCTGAGTGGCCATAAAAAGAGCGCAGAGAGTTTTGATGATGATGTCCTCTATAAAGACAATATCCTTATGAGCTGAATCACATGTAAATAACATTTTGTTAAAGGTTTCAGCATGCGCACAGTTGAGCGCAATGGCTCAAACTCACACGGACACACTCCTTGACACGGTCAGTGAATGTTGCTATGTAGCTGATGATACAGGTAACATCTGTACAATTTGGCAGCTGTCTGGGGTGAATAAAAACAGGCCGCTTTCTTTTCTTTCTTAACGCATCCGGACCTAATTAACGCTTATTTCTGTGGAATCACTGCAACTCACCTGTGGAAACAAAGTAAATTTGCCTTACTCTTTGGCCTTGAGTTGTGACACATGAATTCACACCTTGGACCAAAATTAAGGCAGACAGTCCAAAATGGAGATAATTTATCCCTACTCATGATAAAGCCATCACTGTGATAACACAGAGGGGGTCAGCGGTATATTAAGTGGACTCGCGTGACTAAGAAGAGGTCTGTGGTTAGTTTAGGCGACAAAACAACTTGGTTGAGGTTCGGAAAAGTTTGCGGTTGTCACATTAGTCACTTGACTAATGACTGAAGTGATAAAAGAACTCCATGTTGACTCTTAGTTTCACACAGGACACAAACCCCTGTCTTTTGGGTAAGTCCTGTGCTTGTTGGACCCATCCACCTCAAGCATACTTTCCCATGCTTTATACTAAATCTGTTGCTCTGAACTTCTAAATCTTATGCAGATAGGTCTGCATTGGAGTTTGAAAGCCTGAAGCGTCTCTTACAAAAGCTAAAGGGTGACCCCAGCACTATTATAGTAAAGAAGGGAACACTGCCCAAACAGCATATTTGGACAGCCTTTAATTCAAAACAAGCTTGAAGTGAGCTGTACTGTTAGCTGAGTTGCACTGTCCAATTTTGTATTTTGCTGAAGTTTAAACTTTTCCACAAAATAGAAGCTGTATGGTTTGTATTGTCAATCATGGAACAGGAATTGATGCTACATTTGTTTTTTTATGAATTAATTATGTAAACATCTTTCTTTTCAGTGTGTGCTTTGCTAGCTAGCTAGCTTGCACACTAACTGATAGTCAGCTGACTGCTAGCTAACTGGGCAAGTCGCAATCAATTACAGCTAGGTCATGAAATGCAAATAGTCATTTTGCTACCAAGTTTCTGGCAACAACTGAATATGTCCACTTTTCAGTGCAGCAGAGCACTAATATCATCATCATCACACTTTTCCCTATCCATCACAGTTTAATTTGTTAATCACAGTGCCATTTATTGAGTATAGTTTTTAACTGGTATTGCGACTGGCAAAATAACTTTCAAAAGAGAAGGAAAAAAAATTATTCTGCAAACCAACACTGGAAAATGTGGTTAACCCGAATCTATAGCCAGTTATGTACACATAAAAAATATTTATTTCTACTGCTGTATGCACATTTTCTCTTTCTCTCTTTGTGCCAGCTGACACTGAATTACTGATGAATCTGACTGTCTTAGATTAGCCTATCATTACGTTTGACTTCAATTGTTGTAAATAAATGTCAAAAGAATTGACCTTTGTTTGTTTTGATATTATTTAACTCTTAACGTTTGTCTGTCCCCGCCATTATAGCTCTGTGTTCATCTTCATTTTCTGCCTGCTGAAATGACCTTTATCACCTCAGCATTTTGGGAAGCTCAAGTCTGACATTCACTTAGACCAAAATCCATAAACAGTGATTACCCGGCAAAACATTGCTGACTAATAATCCTTTTTAGCATTTGTTTGTACAGGGACTGAAAAATGTGCTGGTGTCCAGTGAGACTTTACAAGTCAACACAAACATTTTCTGTTAAGCTTTCTTTGACATTTTCAAACATCGGTGCATTAAATAATGTCACAATTGAAAAAAAAACCTTAAGTGGTTTATTAGTATATTGTGCTTTCTGATGAACTGGAAATTAACCAGTATACCCACAGAAATACTTAGAGTGCTACAAGTTATCTATCTGGGATTCTGTCCTCCAGTAACAATCTGACTTCCTTTAAGGTTTCAGCTAGTCCCAGCATTAGCTAATATAGTAAACTCAGAGCAGCCACGCCCGTAATTTTGCATAAATTAGAAATAAGCTGTAGAGACTGTTTTTTGTACCAGGCTGTACAAAAACCGCAAAGTTAAGCATTTTAACATGAGGGTCTATGGGGACTGACTAACACTTGAGGAACTGCAGTTTTTGTCACTACAGTGTTGGCAACAAAATGTTTTTCCTCCAATTCTGATTCTCAGTGATGTCTGAAGAATTTCTGATAGTCTTTCACAACACAGCGTCACATAAATTTTTTGCCCAAGTTGAAATATTTTAACTAACACAGACACATTTGGTGTCTCTCAGTGCTACATTTGCATCCATTCTTGTTTTGAGACCATAGTGACTATGTGTGGGTAGAGCTCCAAAAGAGTCAAGGACGGATCTGACTAAGAAGCTGAGGCAGACAGTGTGTCACTCAAAGCGACCCCGGCATTAGTTATCCTTAACTTTCAGCCTTAATAAAAACATAAACCTGTGAGTTATTAAAAAAAATTCACTCCAGTTGTCAAAAATCAAAATAATCTAAAAAAAAAATCTACATCAAAATTCGTTGTAGAGCCCAAAATCATATTTTGTACTGGACGGTAAACATGTTTATTCATGCTGTTAAGTTTGGCATTTTAACATGAAGGTCTATGGGGATTGACTCACACTTAGAGTCTCAAGTGGCCATTAGAGTCACTGCAGTTTTTGCCACTAATGCATTGGCGACAAAATGGTTTTCCTCCGTATCTGACTTCAAGTGATGTCAGGTGAATCTGAACAGTGAAAGGCTTTCGCAACACAATGTCACATGAATTTTTTGCTGATTTATGAACATGTTTTGCTGTCACCCAGCGCAAATTTGCATCTATTCATGTCTTTTGACCATAGTGATTATATCTGGCTAAGAGGGTGGAGCTTTGATGAGTTGAGGGATGGATCTGCCTGAGAAGCTGAGGACACTATCAGCAAACAGCTTGTCACTTTAGGTGACTCTGCCCTTAATTATGCCTTACTTTAAGCATTAATAAAATTTAAACGGGGGAGTTATACAAAAATTCTCACCCCGTACAAGTTGTCATGAATGTTGAAATTAGTTAGAGACCAAAACTGTTTATTGTACCAAGTTGCACATTTATTTCTGCTTAAAAGTTGGGAATTTTAACATGGGGATCTCTGGAGATGGACTCACACTAGGAGCCAACCCCAAGTGGCCATAAGAGAAACTGCAGTTTTTTGCAATTAGCATTAGCTTCATTTTTCAGCCCTTGAGGTTGCCACTTTCCTCCATCCCCATACTGGTGGACCAAATATGAACTGGGTGATAAGATGCCAAGGGAAGATTGGACTTGTCGACAAAGCTAAAGTGTCTGTGTGGGGGGAGAAATCCGAGGGTTTCATGCATATTTTTAAAAAAAAAAGAAAAAAGAAAAAAGAAAGAAAAGAATAGAAAAGAAGCTTATAATGAGAAAACACTTGATAATGTTTGGGCCTTGTGTGAAATGAGAGCTGAGTGTACTAAGGACAGGATGGTATCAGTAGAGTTTGACCCCCTGACACCTGGTTTGAGTTTGTATTTGTAACAGTATAGACGAGATAAAAGAATGCTGTTTTTGTAGATTTCTTTCAGCATAACTTTGTGTATTTTATCTGGTGTTCCTGATATGTGCACCATCATTTATCCTTGTAATAGCGTGAGAAATGGTGAGCATTTTCTCTCTGTATCTAGTGATGTGTCAGGTGAAGGTCACATTGGAAGTTTGGCGCCAAACAGCTTTTCCACTTGTATTAAATGTGTTCGTTTACATATGTGAATAATACATCAGTGAATCCACAGAGTTATCAGTTATGCATACAACACAAACAATTCCAAAGTCATGCCCTCCACGCTTATTAATTTGTTTATCTATTTGTTTATTTGATTAAGAATAGAGTGCATGCGTGTGGGTGTGTGTATGGTTTCAATTGGCTTAAAATTAAAAGCAGCTCTTGAGTAAGTAGACTTGTGCGTGCAACAATAGAAGTGGATTGTGTGATGTGAGAGTGTGGACCCTGGGCTGCTGTCAGTACAGGCCAACAAAGAACTCTGTATTTATGCAAATTTGATCTTCTGCATATTGTTTACTGACCCTTACAACTGTCTTTTTCGGTTAAGGTCACTCTGTTTTATAAGCCTAAATTACAAAGCAGGGCCGAAATTAAGAGTGTCCTATTCTCACTTATCGAAGCATAGATTCACCTTATTCACTCTAATTAAATCCTCGGATCTGGCATGGAAAGAAATGGACTTCAGAGCGACAAAACAAAGCCATCTAAAGCAAAAGGTAAGCACTCTGTTCAGAGATTCACAAACATTTTTATTACGCCTTTCAAGAGTTAGCAGGCAAACATTGCATATATTATATATGCTGTAATGCATTTTATAGTTTCCTCCCAGTACTAGTTGTGTACACCACACAGATTGGCAGAAGGGAAAAGTACTGTATGTCTTTTCTACTTAGTTACGGTAGTTATGAACTGAAATAAATTATCCATCACGTTCTCATCCAAAGACGTCACAAGTTGCCGCTTTGCTGTGGACTTCCATGTCTACATATTATGCTTTATGCATCCCTTTGCGTCTTCTGTTGACATTCTTGGATGCTGCTCCTGTGATGCCAACAAAAGCACATGGTGGGATTATGCTGCATATGGCTGTGTTTAAGCAACAAAAGCACATGGCAACTGTGTTGGGACGTCAACAAAAGCACATGCTGGTATACATGGTTAGGTTTAGGCAAAAATGGCATGCTGTACAAGAAAACATCACATTCAGACAGGAAGCAAACACCAGACTCCCTCATGAAAGATTTTTTTATTTTTTGAAAATGCCTGACAAAGATCTGTTGGATTGAGATGTTGCACAATTCAAATTTAGTTAAAATTTGCTTTACAGATTACAATTTCACCGTCAAAAATTAAGCAAATGCAGAGGTGCCAAAAACTGCAGTTCCTCTAATGGCCACTAGAAGCTGGCTCCAAAAGAGAGTCAATCCCTTTAGACCCCCATGTTAAAATGCCCAACTTTCAAGCAGAAATAAACCTGTTTACAGTCTGATATGACGGTAAAATGCCAAACTCGAGGCTTCAAAACAGGAGTACATAAGCCAGAGGGTGATGTCAGAGTGGCTACACCCATTATATTTTTACAATGTATACTAATACTTCATTTTCAAGTGAAATTTGTAATGTAAGATATTACTTGTGTTTTCTATGGGATACTTTTACTTAAATTTTATATACTTTTACTACTATAAATTACCTTCTGAGCAGGCTTAAATTAAAGTTTTTGCGTTAGATGTTAATGTTAAGTTTAAAATGTGTGTATCGGATCACATGGTTCTTCAACACGTTACCACCGCTCCAAACATTACGCTGACCTCCCCAGAGCTCAGGACACCCAGAAGAGACAGAGCATCTTGTCTGGAGTTTAAATAAGGTTTCTTATCAGAAAATCACCACTAAATTATTAGCCGCCTGCCTTCATTACCTTGCAGTACACCTATAATTCTGATCGTAATCGGTATAACAATCATCCATCAATCTGTGCTGATGTGTTTCCTCCCACCTGATATTATATGGTTAAAACAGTGGGGAAAATGAGACGTTTGAGAGCAAACAAGAGCCTTTCGTTTAGTGCCGAAGCAATCCCCCGAGGTGGTGCCTTTGACAGTATAGTGTGTCACTCTGCATGAAAACTCTCATGCAAATGAATCTCCAAGAAGCCAGAGTTCAATTAAATCCCTTTTTCCTCTCCTTCAGTATAGAGTGGTAAGTCACGTCCATTCATACACTCTATCTGCGACCTTGCTATGCAAATGATCTCAAGAGTGGCGCGATGGAGGGGTTACGGGGGGGATTAAGGTGTGTGCTGAAGAAAGACGAGCGATTTGACACCTGCGCTGCTCTTTCACTCTCATCGCCTGTAGCACTGCCAGAGGAGCGTGCAGGAATCCTCAGCCGCTGCATGTTTACTGATCCACTGTGACTCTCTGGCTTAATTACTACGCTATCTGCCACCGCACATGAGCTGCTAAATATGAAATAAACCCAAACCTGAACTCTAAAATGTGACTGCAGCTTGTGGGAGAGTTTCCTCCCAGTTAAAGTCCACATGAAATGAAAAATAAACTTTTTTTTCAACTTTGTTCACTTTATAACCTTCCATGTCAGAGTAGCGTGCGCCTTTATCACAATAACACGAGTGCGACAAAATAACCCGAACACAAATTCTACTCCAATGCCACTGTCTGATTAACGACAACTTGAGAAAAGGTAACGAAAAATTAAGTGATGGCAGCTGTAGATGAACTTGAAGCGACATTACTTTCCCTGTGCTGCTTTCAGATGCCTTTAATGTATTTAAAGTATTTAAACCTTTGGACCATGAGCACTGATGCAGTTTCTTTCAAAAACATGGAAAAGGAAAAAGGCCACGGGCCATGAGCAACGTTGTAATCAGTGTTTCACAAATCGCAAGAAATTAGAAGATTCAGAATTTTTTTAAAAAGGAAGGGAACTATGTCTATGAAACTAAAAAGGAAAAATACTTATTCAAGATTATGCCATTTCTGTGTTGTTTAAGCCACATAATGACTTTTTTTTTACATTTGGAGCGATGACTTTTTTCACCATTTTTCCCTGTGCTATAGTATGGCTTTTTTCCCATTCTATGCTTTGGCTCAAAACGCTCAAAATATTAACTTTTTAGACCATTTATTCATCAGGGTATAATATAAATGACCTAAACATGCTGTGCTATGATTTTTTTAAGCATTTTTAGCGAGGACTTTTTTGACTATTTTCCCTGTGCTATAGTATGGCTTCTGTGGTTTGTGTGTTTTGGCGTGCTTGTGTGTTTTTTTTGTCTTCTGTGTTTCAGGGGTTTGGGCGTGGCTTTCGGGTGCTGGAGCTTAGGGCACAGTCTCCTCAACTGCGCCTGATCAGTAATCACATCCTTCATGGCATTTAAGCTCCAGCTTCGCTCGACGTCGGCACCAGATTGTTTCCACTGCTCCTGTGGTATATTGGCCGTCTCTCTCATAAGATTTTCTGGTGTTTTTGTGAGACTTCTTCTGCCTCAAGCTTCTCGTACTCATCATGTTTTTTGTCTTCTTGCTTCCAGTGCCTCCCATCGAGCTCCAGCGCCTCGCCGCCCAGCCCCTCGCCTTTGTGCTCAGCCATCCACCTTCACCACTCTGATGATTTAGTGATTTACTTGTTGAGCATGTCTTCAGGCTTCATGGTTTACCAGTGGACATAGTTTCAGATTGTGGGCCCCAGTTCTCCTCCCAGGTCTGGAAGGCGTTTTGCCGTTCGGTGGGCGCAGCAGCCAGCCTTTCCTCAGCCCCCAGACCAATGGCCAGACAGAGTGGGCTAAGCAGAACCTGGAAGCGGCCCTGTGATGCGTAGCTGTGCAACATCCTGTTTCCTGCAGCACTTGTCTCCCATGGATCGAATACGTCCACAACTCTCTCTCCTGCTTTGGTTACCACCCCCCTTTGTTTCCTGAGCAGGAAGGAGCAGTGGCCGCTCGGGCTGTGGCCAACCATCTCCAAAGGATCAGGGGAGTTTGGTGGACGGTCCGTGCGGCTCTCAGTCGCTCTGCCGAGAAGAACAAGCGATTGGCGGATCTCCATCGCACCCCTGCTCCGGATTATCACGTGGGACAACAGGTGTGGCTTTCAACACGTGACATCCCCCTCCAGACAGAGTCCTGTACGCTCTCGCCCCATTTCACAGGCCCTTTGAAATTGTCAAGATTGTGAACCCGTCTGCTGTGAAACTGAAACTGCCTGCTTCTATGAATATTCACCCTGTGTTCCACGTGTCTTTACTCAAACTAGTGACTTGATAGTGACCTCAGCCCTCCAGCCGTTCCCCGCCGCCCCCCTGGCTCATTGGCGGTCACTCAGCTTTCTTGGTCGCCCGGATTCTGGATGTTTCCAGTACTTGGTGGACTGGGAGGGGTACATACCGGAGAAGTGCTCGAGTGTCTCCTGGGGGCTTATTCTCGATGGGTCCCTTCTCTCTGGCTTTTACTGCCTGCGTCCCCGTAAGCGAGGTGTCCGCCGTGTGGCTTCCCGTAGGGGCGAGGAGGGGTACTGTCGTGGTTTGTGTGTTTAGGAGTGCTTCTGTGATTTTTTTCTCTTCTGTGGTTCAGGGGCTGGGCGTGGCTTCCAGGTGCTGGAACTCAGGGCACGCTCTCCTGCGCCTGATCAGATATCACCTCTTCATGGCATTTCAGCTCCAGCTTAATCGGCCGTCTCTCTCATGAGATTTTCTTTTGTGTTTTTGTGAGACTTCTTCTGCCTCAAGCTTCTCGTACTCATCGTGTTTTTTTTTGTCTTCTTGCTTCCAGTGCCTCCCATCACCACTCTCAGAGGATGGTGAGGATCCTCACTACCCTCTCAGATCCTCACCATCCTCCGCTTTATCGGCCTCATCATCACCTCCTGCCTCACCAGCCCCCTCCACCTCGTAAATCCCTGGCTACCTTCCCCCCCAACCCATTCCTCAGTTCCCTACCTTGACTCCATTAAAATCCTGTTCATTGTTAACCCTACCCGCTCTTTGTTTGCTCTTGGGTCCACCTCACACTCACAGTTCACCAGAAGCTGAGCACCTTTTTTTTTTTTTTGCAATTCTGTAATTTGGCTCAAAATGCTCAAAATATTGACTTTTTGGACGTTTTTTCATCAGGCAATACTTTACACAACCTAAAGATGCTGTACTATGACTTTTTTTAAACATTTGGAGCAATGACTTTTTTGACCATTTTTCCCTGTGCTATAGTATGGCTTTTTTGCCATATGTGTACTTGTACTTAAAACATTCAAAATATTGACTTTTTGGACAGTTTTTTCATCAGGCAATACTACTTTACACAACCTAAACATACTGTACTATAAGTTATTTAAGCATTTGGAGCGTGACTTTTTTGACCATTTTTCCCTGTGCTATAGTATGGCTTTTTTTTTTTTACCATGCTGTACTTTGGCTCAAAACGCTCAAAGAAATGACTTTTTTGGAAAGTTTTTTCATCAGGGACTATACTTTAAACACCTAAACATGCTGCACTATGACTTTTTTAAGCATTTGGAGCGATGACTTTTTTGAACATTTTCCCTGTGCTATAGTATGGCTTTTTTTTGCCATATTGTACTTTGGCTCAAAACGCTCAAAATGTTGACTTTTTGGACAGTTTTTTCATCAGGCTATATTATAAACACCTAAACATGCTGTACTATGACTTTTTTAAGCATTTGGAGCGATGACTTTTTTGAACAATTTTCCCTGTGCTATAGTATGGCTTTTTTTGCCATACTGTATACTTGTACTTAAAACCGCTCAAAGATATTGACTTTTTGGACAGTTTTTGTCATCAGGCAATACTTTACAAACCTAAACATGCTGCACAATGACTTTTTTAAGCATTTGCAGCAATGACTTTTTTGAACATTTTCCCTGTGCTATAGTATGGCTTTTTTTCCCCCATACTGTACTTTGGCTCAAAACGCTCAAAGAAATTGACTTTTTCGAAAGTTTATTCATCAGGCAATACTTTAAACAACCTAAACATGCTGTACTATGACTTTTTTTAAGCATTTGGAGCGATGACTTTTTTGACCATTTTTCCCTGTGCTATAGTATGGCTTTTTTTTTTTACCATGCTGTACTTTGGCTCAAAACGCTCAAAATATTGACTTTTTTCAAAGTTTATTCATCAGGCAATACTTTAAACAACCTAAACATGCTGCACAATGACTTTTTTAACCATTTGGAGCGATGACTTTTTTTAAACAATTTTCCCTGTGCTATAGTATGGCTTTTTTTTTTTGCCATATTGTACTTCTGCTTAAAACGCTCAAAATATTGACTTTTTGGACAGTTTTTTCATCAGGCTATACTTTACACAACCTAAACATACTGTATTATGACTTTTTTAAGCATTTGGAGCGATGACTTTTTTGACCATTTTTCCCTGTGCTATAGTATGGCTTTTTTTTTTTTACCATACTGTACTTTGGCTCAAAACGCTCAAAATATTGACTTTTTTCAAAGTTTATTCATCAGGCAATACTTTAAACAACCTAAACATGCTGCACAATGACTTTTTTAACCATTTGGAGCGATGACTTTTTTGAACATTTTCCCTGTACTATAGTATGGCTTTTTTTTTTTTGCCATATTGTACTTGTGCTTAAAACGCTCAAAATATTGACTTTCTGGACAGTTTTTTCATCAGGCTATATATTATAAACATCCTAAACATGCTGTACTATGACTTTTTTAAGAATTTGGAGTGATGACTTTTTTGAACAATTTTTCCCTGTGCTATAGTATGGCTTTTTTTTTTTTACCATGCTGTACTTTGGTTAAAAACGCTCAAAATATTGACTTTTTTCAAAGTTTATTCATCAGGCAATACTTTAAACAACCTAAACATGCTGTAGTATGACTTTTTTAACCATTTGGGGCGATGACTTTTTTAAACAATTTTCCCTGTACTATAGTATGGCTTTTTTTTTGCCATATTGTACTTGTGCTTAAAACGCTCAAAATATTGACTTTCTGGACAGTTTTTTTTCATCAGGCTATATTATAAACATCCTAAACATGCTGTACTATGACTTTTTTTAAGCATTTGGAGCGATGACTTTTTTGACCATTTTTCCCTGTGCTATAGTATGGCTTTTTTTTTTTTACCATGCTGTACTTTGGCTCAAAACGCTCAAAATATTGACTTTTTTCAAAGTTTATTCATCAGGCAATACTGTAAACAACCTAAACATGCTGCACTATGACTTTTTAAAGCATTTGGAGCGATGACTTTTTTGAACAATTTTCCCTGTACTATAGTATGGCTTTTTTTTTTTGCCATATTGTACTTGTGCTTAAAACGCTCAAAATATTGACTTTCTGGACAGTTTTTTCATCAGGCTATATTATAAACATCCTAAACATGCTGTACTATGACTTTTTTTAAGCATTTGGAGCGATGACTTTTTTGACCATTTTTCCCTGTGCTATAGTATGGCTTTTTTTTTTTACCATGCTGTACTTTGGCTCAAAACGCTCAAAATACTGACTTTTTGGAGAGTTTTTTCATCAGGCTATAATATAAACAGCCTGAACATGCTGTATTATGACTTTTTTAAGCATTTGCAGCAATGACTTTTTTGACCATTTTTCCCTGTGCTATAGTATGGCTTTTTTTTTTACCATGCTGTACTTTGGCTCAAAACGCTCAAAATAATGACTTTTTTCAAAGTTTATTCATCAGGCAATACTGTAAACAACCTAAACATGCTGCACTATGACTTTTTTAAGCATTTGGAGCGATGACTTTTTTTGACAATTTTTCCCTGTACTATAGTATGGCTTTTTTTTTTGCCATATTGTACTTGTGCTTAAAACGCTCAAAATATTGACTTTCTGGACAGTTTTTTCATCAGGCTATATTATAAACAGCATAAACATGCTGTACTATGACTTTTTTTAACCATTTGGAGCGATGACTTTTTTGACCATTTTTCCCTGTGCTATAGTATGGCTTTTTTTTTACCATGCTGTACTTTGGCTCAAAACGCTCAAAATAATGACTTTTTTCAAAGTTTATTCATCAGGCAATACTTTAAACAACCTAAACATGCTGCACTATGACTTTTTTAAGCATTTGGAGCGATGACTTTTTTGAACAATTTTCCCTGTGCTATAGTATGGCTTTTTTTTACCATATTGTACTTGTGCTAAAAACGCTCAAAATATTGACTTTTTGGACAGTTTTTTTCATCAGGCAATACTTTAAACAACCTAAACATGCTGCACTATGACTTTTTTAAGCATTTGGAGCGATGACTTTTTTGAACAATTTTTCCCTGTGCTATAGTATGGCTTTTTTTTTACCATGCTGTACTTGTGCTTAAAAAACGCTCAAAATATTGACTTTTTTGGACAGTTTTTTCATCAGGCTATATTTATAAACAGCCTAAACATGCTACTATGACTTTTTTAAGCATTTGGAGCGATGACTTTTTTGAACAATTTTTCCTGTGCTATAGTATGGCTTTTTTTTTGCCATACTGTACTTTGGCTCAAAACGCTCAAAAAATGACTTTTTTCAAAGTTTATTCATCAGGCAATACTTTAAACAACCTAAACATGCTGCACTATGACTTTTTTAAGCATTTGGAGCGATGACTTTTTTGAACAATTTTTCCCTGTGCTATAGTATGGCTTTTTTTTTGCATATTGTACTTGTACTTAAAACGCTCAAAATATTGACTTTTTTGGACAGTTTTTTCATCAGGCTATATTTTAAACAACCTAAACATGCTGTACTATGACTTTTTTTAAGCATTTGGAGCGATGACTTTTTTGAACAATTTTTCCCTGTGCTATAGTATGGCTTTTTTTTTTTTTACCATGCTGTACTTTGGCTTAAAAAACGCTCAAAATATTGACTTTTTTCAAAGTTTATTCATCAGGCAATACTTTAAACAACCTAAACATGCTGTACATTTGGAGCGATGACTTTTTTAAACAATTTTCCCTGTACTATAGTAAAATTTTTTTTGCCATATTGTACTTGTGCTCAAAAACGCTCAAAAAATTGACTTTTTGGAGAGTTTTTTCATCAGGCTATAATATAAACAGCCTAAACATGCTGTATTCTGACTTTTTTAAGAATTTGCAGCAATGACTTTTTTTTGACCATTTTTCCCTGTGCTATAGTATGGCTTTTTTTTTTTACCATGCTGTACTTTGGCTCAAAACGCTCAAAATATTGACTTTTTTCAAAGTTTATTCATCAGGCAATACTGTAAACAACCTAAACATGCTGCACTATGACTTTTTTAAGCATTTGGAGCGATGACTTTTTTGAACAATTTTCCCTGTACTATAGTATGGCTTTTTTTTTTTTTGCCATATTGTACTTGTGCTTAAAACGCTCAAAATATTGACTTTCTGGACAGTTTTTTCACAGGCTATATTATAAACATCCTAAACATGCTGTACTATGACTTTTTTTAAGCATTTGGAGCGATGACTTTTTTTGACATTTTTCCCTGTGCTATAGTATGGCTTTTTTTTTTACCATGCTGTACTTTGCTCAAAACGCTCAAAAATACTGACTTTTTGGAGAGTTTTTTTTCATCAGGCTATATAATATAAACAGCCTAAACATGCTGTATTATGACTTTTTTAAGCATTTGCAGCAATGACTTTTTTGACCATTTTTCCCTGTGCTATAGTATGGCTTTTTTTTACCATATTGTACTTTGGCTCAAAACGCTCAAAATATTGACTTTTTTCAAAGTTTATTCATCAGACAATACTGTAAACAACCTAAACATGTTGCACTATGACTTTTTTAAGCATTTGGAGCGATGACTTTTTTGACCATTTTTCCCTGTACTATAGTATGGCTTTTTTTTTTGCCATATTGTACTTGTGCTTAAAACGCTCAAAATATTGACTTTCTGGACAGTTTTTTCATCAGGCTATATTATAAACAGCATAAACATGCTGTACTATGACTTTTTTAAGCATTTGGAGCGATGACTTTTTTGACCATTTTTCCCTGTGCTATAGTATGGCTTTTTTTTTACCATGCTGTACTTTGGCTCAAAACGCTCAAAATATTGACTTTTTTCAAAGTTTATTCATCAGGCAATACTTTAAACAACCTAAACATGCTGCACAATGACTTTTTTAACCATTTGGAGCGATGACTTTTTTGAACAATTTTCCCTGTACTATAGTATGGCTTTTTTTTTACCATATTGTACTTGTGCTTAAAACGCTCAAAATATTGACTTTTTGGACAGTTTTTTCATCAGGCTATATTATAAACAACCTAAACATGCTGTACTATGACTTTTTTAAGCATTTGGAGCGATGACTTTTTTGACCATTTTTCCCTGTGCTATAGTATGGCTTTTTTTTTGCCATACTGTACTTTGGCTCAAAACGCTCAAAATATTGACTTTTTTCAAAGTTTTTTCATCAGGCAATACTTATAAACAACCTAAACATGCTGCACTATGACTTTTTTAAGCATTTGGAGCGATGACTTTTTTGAACAATTTTCCCTGTGCTATAGTATGGCTTTTTTTTTGCCATGCTGTACTTTGGCTCAAAACGCTCAAAATATTGACTTTTTTGGACAGTTTTTTTCATCAGGCAATACTTTAAACAACCTAAACATGCTGCACTATGACTTTTTTTAAGCATTTGGAGCGATGACTTTTTTGACCAATTTTCCCTGTGCTATAGTATGGCTTTTTTTTTTACCATATTGTACTTGTGCTTAAAACGCTCAAAATATTGACTTTTTCTGGACAGTTTTTTCATCAGGCAATACTTTACACAACCTAAACATGCTGTACTATGACTTTTTTAAGCATTTGGAGCGATGACTTTTTTGAACAATTTTTCCTGTGCTATAGTATGGCTTTTTTTTTTACCATGCTGTACTTTGGCTTAAAAAACGCTCAAAATATTGACTTTTTTTTTCAAAGTTTATTCATCAGGCAATACTTTAAACAACCTAAACATGCTGCACTATGACTTTTTTAAGCATTTGGAGCGATGACTTTTTTGAACAATTTTCCCTGTACTATAGTATGGCTTTTTTTTTGCCATATTGTACTTGTGCTTAAAACGCTCAAAATATTGACTTTCTGGACAGTTTTTTCATCAGGCTATATTATAAACAGCCTAAACATGCTGTACTATGACTTTTTTAAGCATTTGGAGCGATGACTTTTTTGACCATTTTTCCCTGTGCTATAGTATGGCTTTTTTTTTTACCATGCTGTACTTTGGCTCAAAACGCTCAAAATATTGACTTTTTTCAAAGTTTTTTCATCAGGCTATACTTTATAAACAACCTAAACATGCTGCACTATGACTTTTTTAAGCATTTGGAGCGATGACTTTTTTGACCATTTTTCCCTGTGCTATAGTATGGCTTTTTTTACCATATTGTACTTTGGCTCAAAACGCTCAAAATATTGACTTTTTTCAAAGTTTATTCATCAGGCAATACTGTAAACACCTAAACATGCTGCACTATGACTTTTTTAAGCATTTGGAGCGATGACTTTTTTGACATTTTTCCCTGTGCTATAGTATGGCTTTTTTTTTACCATGCTGTACTTTGTGCTAAAACGCTCAAAATATTGACTTTTTTGGACAGTTTTTTCATCAGGCTATATTATAAACAACCTAAACATGCTGCACTATGACTTTTTTAAGCATTTGGAGCGATGACTTTTTTGACCATTTTTCCCTGTGCTATAGTATGGCTTTTTTTTTACCATGCTGTACTTTGTGCTCAAAACGCTCAAAATATTGACTTTTTGGACAGTTTTTTCATCAGGCAATACTTTAAAACACCTAAACATGCTGCACTATGACTTTTTTTAAAGCATTTGGAGCGATGACTTTTTTGAACCATTTTTCCCTGTGCTATAGTATGGCTTTTTTTTTTTACCATGCTGTACTTTGGCTTAAAACGCTCAAAATATTGACTTTTTTCAACAGTTTTTTCATCAGGCAATACTTTAAAACCTAAACATGCTGTACTATGACTTTTTTAAGCATTTGGAGCGATGACTTTTTTGAACATTTTTCCCTGTGCTATAGTATGGCTTTTTTTTTACCATGCTGTACTTTGGCTCAAAACGCTCAAAATATTGACTTTTTGGACAGTTTTTTCATCAGGCAATACTTAAACACAACCTAAACATGCTGTACTATGACTTTTTTAGCATTTGGAGCGATGACTTTTTTGACAATTTTTCCCTGTGCTATAGTATGGCTTTTTTTTTTTTACCATGCTGTACTTTGGCTCAAAACGCTCAAAATATTGACTTTTTTCAAAGTTTATTCATCAGGCAATACTTTAAACAACCTAAACATGCTGCACTATGACTTTTTTAAGCATTTGGAGCGATGACTTTTTTGAACAATTTTCCCTGTACTATAGTATGGCTTTTTTGCCATATTGTACTTGTACTTAAAACATTCGAAATATACACTTTTTGGACAGTTTTTTCATCAGGCAATACTTTAAATAACCTAAACATGCTGTACTATGACTTTTTTAAGCATTTGGAGCATTTGTACTTGTGCTTAAAACGCTCAAAGTATTGACTTTTTGGAGACTTTTTTCATCAGGCTATAATTTAAACAGCGTTAACATGCTGTAGTATGATTTTTTTAAGCATTTGGAGCGGTGACTTTTTTGACCATTTTTCCCTGTGCTATAGTATGGCTTTTTTGACATTCTGTACTTTGGCTCAAAACGCACAAAATATTGACTTTTTTTCAGTTTATTTTAGATGGTACACTTTGAAGAACCTAAACATGCTGTATTATAAGTTTTTTAAGCATTTGGAGCAATGACTTTTTTGACCATTTTTCCCTGTGTATGGCTTTTTTTTTACCATACTGTACTTTGGCTCAAAACGCTAAAAAAATTGAGTTTTTGCAAAGTTTAATCATCAGGCTATACTATAAACAACCTAATCAGGGTTTTGTATGACTTTTTTAAGTATTTGCAGCAATTACTTTTTTGACCATTTTTCCCTGTGCTATAGTATGGCTTTTTTTGTCATACTGTACTTTGGCTTAAAACGCTCAAAAAAATGACTTTTTTCACAGTTCATTCATAAGGCAATACTTTAAACAACCTAAACATGCTGTACTATAAGTTTTTTAAGCATTTGGAGTTATGAGTTTGTTGACCAATTTTCCCTGTGCTATAGTATGGCTGTTTTTTTTGCCATTCTGTACTTTGGCTTAAAACGCTCAAAATATTGACTTTTTGGACAGTTTTTTTCATCAGGCTATATTATAAACAGCCTAAACATGCCATACTGTACTTTGGCTTAAAACGAAAAAAAAAAAAAAAGACTTTTTTCACAGTTTATTCATCAGGCAATACTTGCCAACATGCTGTGCTTTGAAGTTTTTAAGCATTTGGAAGGATGACTTTTTTACCATTTTTCCCTGTGGTATAGTATTGCTTTTTTTGACATTCTGTACTTTGGTTGAAAACGCACAAAATATTGACTTTTTGGACAGTTTATTTATCAGGCTATATTATAAACAGCCTAAACATGCTGTATTCTGACTTAAGCATTTTGAGAGATCATGTTTTTTACCATTTTCCCCTGTGCTATAGTATGGATTTTTTTGCCATCAGAATCAGAATCAGAATTAGAAATACTTTATTGATCCCCGAAGAGAATTTGCCTTTAGTTACAGGTGCTCCCATTCAAAAGTCTTAAAAGAAGTGGGAAAGTGTAGAATATATCAATAAAATTTAAACATAAGAACTAATATAAAATAATCTAATCACTAAAGTATAAATACTAATGTACATTTTGTTCTTGTTTCTACCATGTGATAAATAAAACAACAGATTACCAACATTAGAATACAGCATTTTACACATGGATGTAGTTATTGCACCAGATTATTGCACATCAAGGTAGTTATTAAGGTAGTTAGAGTCCAGAGTAGACTAATTGACTCAGAGTGTCTGACAGTGAGGAGATGTACAGTCTGATGGCCACAGGCAGGAATGATTTCCTGTGGCACTCTGTGGTGCATTTTGGTGTTATCAGCCTTGTACTGAATGTACTCCTGTAACTGACCAACCTGTCGTGGAGTGGGTGGGACATTGTCCAGGATGACATGCAGCTTGGACAGCATCCTCCTCTCACACACCTCCGTCAAAGAGTCCAGCTTCACTCCCACAACTTCACTGGCTTTACGGATCAGTCTGCCACACTGTACTTTGGCTCAAAACGCTCACAATATTGAGTTTTTGGACAGTTTATTCATTAGTCTATACTATAAACAATCTAAACATGACTTTTTTAAGCATTTTGAGCGGTGACTTTTTAGTCCATTTTACCCTGTGCTATAGTATAGCGTTTTGTGCGATATTGTACTTTGGCTCAAATCACTCAAAATATTGACTTTTGGACCTTTTTTTGATCAGGCTATAGTATAAACTGCCTCAACATGCATTACAATCACTTTTTTCAGCACTTCAGGTGATGACTTTTTTGACAGTTTTTCTCTGTACTGTAGTATGGCTTTTTTCGCCATCACATACTTCGTGTTAAAACACTTAAAATATTGAGTTTTTGGACAATTTTTTTTCAACTGGCTATAGTAGAAACTGCCTCAACATGCTGTACTATGAGTTTCTTCAGTTTTTGTAGCAATGATGTTTTTGACCCTGTGCTATAGTTTGGCTTCATTCTACATATTGTAATTTGGCTGAAAATGCTCATAATATTGACTTTTTGGACCTCTTTTTTAATCAGGCTATGCTAGAAATATAAACTACCTCAACATGCTGTCCTATGACTTTTTTCAGCCTTTGGAGCGTTGTCTTTTGTGACAATTTCTCCCTGTGCTATGGTATGGCTTGTTTCCCCATAC
This sequence comes from Plectropomus leopardus, assembly GCF_008729295.1. Lineage (NCBI taxonomy): Eukaryota > Metazoa > Chordata > Actinopteri > Perciformes > Serranidae > Plectropomus > Plectropomus leopardus. The sequence continues at coordinate 25,114,525 of NC_056480.1, forward strand.
TGTACTTTTGCTTAAAATGCTAGAAATATTGACTTTTTGGACCATTTTTCACCATGGTATACAATAAACTGCCTTGGCATGCTGTACTTTGACTTTTTTCAGCATTTGGAGCGGTCACTTTTTTGATCATTTTCCCCTCCATTTGCTCAAAAAGCTGAAAAAAGGCATAGTACATTAAGTTAAAGCAGTTTAAGGTATAAAATGTTGAAAAAATGGTCCAAAAAGTCAATATTGTGAGTATTTCAAGTGAAAAGTACAGTATATCAAAAAAGCTATACTATAGCACAGGGAAAATGGTCAAGAAAGTGATCATTCCAAATGTTGAAAGAAGTAAATCTACAGAATTTTTAAGCAATTTGTCGTATAGTGTGATGAAAAAAAGATAAATATAGTGTTTCAAGCAAAAGCATAGTATAACAATAAAAGCCATATTATAACATGAGGAAAAATGGTCAAAAAAGTGATCATTCCAAATGTTGAAGAAAGTCCAAGTACAGCATGTTGAGGCAGTTTATTGTATAGAATGTTGAAAAAACGGTCAAAGAAGCAAATATTTTTCGCGCTTTAAGCCACAGTATAGTACGGCAACAAAAGCCAAACGATAGGAAGGGGATAAATGGTCAAAAAAGTGATTGATCAAAATGTTGAAAAACGTCATAGTAAAGCATATTTAGGCAGTTTATGGTTCTGCATAATGAAAAAACTGCCCAAAAAGTCAACATTCTTGGCATTTTATGCCAAAGTATGGTACATCTAAAAAAAAGTATACCATAGCATGGTGAAAAATAGTTAAGAAAGTCATCACTCAAAATGCTGAAAATACTCATAGGACAGCATGTTGAAGCAGTTTATAGTATAGCCTGTTCAAACAACGGTCCAAAAAGTATATTTTGAGGGTTTTAAGCCAAAGTAATGTATGTCGAAAAAAGCCATATACTAATATGGGGAAAAATGGTCAAAAATGTGATTCCTCCAAATGCTGAAAAAAAAGTCCTCGTACAGTACGTTGAGGCAGTCTTAAGTATATCATGCCGAAAAAACAGCCAAAAAGGCAACATTTTCCAGCATTTTAAGCTAAAGAATGGCACATAGAATAACACCATACGCAGGGAAAAATGAACTAAACAGTGATCGCTTCAAATGCTGAAAAAAGTCATGGTGCAGCATGTTGAAGCAGTTTTTAGTATAGCCTGTTGAAAAAACAGTCAAAAAAGTCATTATTTTGAGTGTTTTAAGCCAAAGCATTGCATGTTGCAAAAAGGGGAAACATGGTCCAAAAAGTCATTGCTCCAAATGTTGAAAAAAGCCATAGTAAAGCATTTTGAAGCGTCTTACTGTGTCATTTTTTATGATTTATGGACATCTTATTATACTACATTGTTTTTCATGATTTCTGGACGTTATACTATAGCTGTTTTTTATGATTGTTGGAGAACATACTATACTATATTGTTTTTTTTCTTATTTTTGGACAACAATTATTAGACAGCACAATGTATGTTTTTATAGTTATGCTAATGACACACAACTGTACATCTCTGCCAAACAAAATGAAGCTGCAGCCATAAACTTTACTGCTACCTGTCTTTTATCAATAAATAGATGGATGAGGTTACAGGTCTCAGTTTAATCCTAGCTTCAGATCTAAGCTTCAAGTGCCACATTAAACTGGTGACGAAAATATAATTTTTTTCACCTCAGACACCTAGCTAAGCTGCACCTATTTCTAAATCAAGCAGATGCAGAAAAGTTGATTCATCCCACATTTTTACAAGCCTCTCAAAGTACAGCACTGGAATTTCAGCTCATTCAAAACTCTGCAGCTCATCTATTAACCAGAACTAAGAGTGGAGAGCACATCAGAATAGTCTTAGCTTCTCTGCGCTGGCTTCCTGTGACATTTAGAATTGATTTTAAGGTCCTCCTCTCTTAATAACCTCAAACCAAGCTTCACTGTTAACTCCCTGGTAAACTATTCACTTTCTGCTGTAATCTGCTGCTGGTTCATTGGAGGTTCTCAGCAACAGCTAAAAGAAAATCAGGGGGTGCAGCCTTTGTCAGTTACACCCCAAAGCTTTGGAGCACACTACTTATAGATACAACAAGAAACAAAAAGCAATCTTCCCTTCTATGTGATACATATAAATCAATAAATATGTAAAAGCCAGTCAAGTAGAAAGCTTGTTAAAGTTATACAGAGACAAATGCTTATGTTTGATTATATGCGATAACGACACCAATTGTTGTCCGATGACAGAATCACACAAATCATTGATTCCAATTTAAAGTAACAAAAGAGTTAATGCGCTTTTTATATGAATCATTCAAGTTAAGACGACTGGATTCTGCATGTATTGATTTTGTTGATCTATATTGTTTACTGCGGAGCAACACGTTGCAGACACCTAGTTAGCACTGTTGGCATCGATGTGTGTTTGAAGAACGACACCTCGCCACAGAACATACAGTGCAAATCAGTAAGTGAAAATATTGGCCACAGTATGGATGTAAATCCTAGTCCAGTTTGTGCCGCCACCACGTGACCAGTGAAGCACTCGGCTGTCAGTCACTTCATCCAGCTGGGCCGAAGCTCCAACTTCTCTCATTCATCACTCCTAATTGTGCATGTCTGATGTCTGTGCTGTCACCTTAGATCATATAGAGAAACTGTGCCGTCATGCAGCCCTCATAAAAGATGCGTCTGTGCAGGCAGAGCGACCACGCTGTAAATTGGATGTCATTACCATGGAGACTAATCTAAGCAGTTGCCATTATTAAACTTTTCTCTCTGAGCTTCTCCAGAAATGCATTAGGAGTTCTGTAGGTGGGCTGAGCGGGAACTTGAGATGTGAGAAAGGGAGCTAAATATAGAGCGACTACAGATCCAGACGCTGTTGATTAGCGGAGCTGTTTAGACTCTAAAATGGCTGCATTTATGAAACACTGTGGTCGACTGCGTGCTCTCAACTTCTTAATGAGGCAGGCTTATTCCTGTTTGTGTTTACAGTAAGTTTCATGGAGAGGATGGACAATTTGCAGTGTTCTATTTTAATCCTAAATTTAATCTGACGGAAAAAAAGGATCCCTCATATCCTCCAGAGGAGGAAATTACATCATTGTGTATGAAAACAGCAGCAAACAAAACACAACATATGTTATTCAGAAGTTGATTAGCTTTTACAATTGCTTTTCTAAATGTTCTGTTCACTCTGGAGGAATGATTTGACTTCTAACCATATTTGGGATGCAAAAAAAGGCAATATTTACCTAAATAAAATAAAACATTTTCTTTTTTTCTTCTATCTAATGTGATGTCACCAACTCTGCCCAAAATCCCTTAATATCAGACTGAGAACTTGTATCTTTGTTCCAGGCAAAAATATAAAAAGTATAAGTAAAACGAAAATACTGGATAATGCTTTAGAGACATTAGTTGAAGTTTTGGCCCTGCAGGACAGCCATGATATAATTTTATCGTTTTATTCTCTAATTATCTTCCAAAAGTGAGAAAAGTATCAGTACATTTGCAGCCGCTTGAATGAGTCAGAGACCGTAGAGACAACTAACTGCACTCTGCCAACTAGAACCATCTTTTCACTCTTAAAAAGAACCATTAAAGAACCCTTTCTCCAAAAAGGCAAGTAGTTCAGGGTAGATCCTCTGCCGTTAAGGACAAACCCTTTTGGAACCCTTATTTCTAAGAGAGCGGCATTAAATCTGCGCAGTATGGTGTTGTTGAGTCGGTGGACATTACTTCCACTTTTTAGTGACACTAAATATAATGAGCATGGGAGCTTTTATAGCCTATTTACCATTTTCCCCTGAACCTGTACAGCTGTTACTGTCCAATCAACTGTAATGAGGTAGCTAAAACTGTGGACACTTTACATGTATTCAAGGGGATTTTCTCAAAACAGAAACTTTTCTTCCAGGTTCTGCTTCGTCCTAAGACTTTAATAACTTTAATTTAAGTTTAAAAATATAAAGAGCCTTCTCCACACTCATTGCCTCCATAACTTTTAAGTGCAGAACACCGTTTGCGGAGTTGTTAGATATCACCCAAACCGTTGTATGAGGATACATTAATATGAATTTTCACTGAGGAGAAAGTCACCACATTTAACCTTAATAACTAATCGTACAGCAATAATAGAATTGTGGAAACAGTAGGAACATTGTAAAAGACTGCAAATCACAACAGCACCAACAGACGAACAAATACAAAATAAGAGGTGTCCTACAGTTTGTTGCTGCAGTGCATGCTGGGAGGTTTCCTTCAATATAAACTAGAAATTTGAAGCTGACTCCAAAATCAATGTTTTATATTGTTCCTCTTACACCATTGTAATATAAGAAATAACACTTAAAACTCAAAAACAAAACAAAATCCCTCTAAGAAAAAACATAATGAATAATAAATAATTTAATTTGTCGGAATTACAAGAAATGAGTATGACTCATGTGCAGCAGCATTTTTATACATAAACCGAGAGATAATAGCCTTAAACAGAGTCTTTGGGGGGTCCTTTCACAGCCTCAAGATTATATCATAATCAGGTTTTATCTTACTTCAGTTTATGTTGCGCTTAGGTTGTGCATACATTAGGGTTACAGGTAGAATATTTTCACGGTATGATAACTGTCTCGGGAAATATCACAGTTTCAGGATGTATGGATATGGTATTACATAATTGCTATTATTAATAGTACAATGATCCTTAAAGGAATGAAAATTTTTTAAAGCAAAATGGTGTTTTTTGTGGGTTTTTTTTGTTAGTTAAACAGATCCTATTAACTTAAACTTGACAGCATTTATGTAAAAAGACGGACAAAGTCGTGCATGTGAGATTCTCCATTCAGTTGCATTTTTCTCTCAATACTGCAGACAATCTAAAGTTGATATTACTTATAATAAAATAATCTTGGAAACTGGTTGTCTTGGGGAAAAAAAGGAAGTTCATATAGCTATTAATCTTAGTTTATGTTTAATTTATATCTAATTGTTAAGTTAACTTAAAATGTAGTTTTATTTACTTACTTTTGTGAAGTTAGTGCAACTTAAAAATAACAAGTGAAATGAAGTATAAATTTGAGGTTGACACCAACACCATGTTTAATATTATTCCTCTAACAACAACATATAATAATTCAAATAAGAAATAACAAAAACTGTACAACCCCTGAAAAAAACAAACCCTCAGACTACAAGAATGAATAATAAATAATTTAAGACTGTTGGAATTACAGGATATGAGCATGACTCATGAGCAGCAGCATTTTTATACATAAACTGAGAAAATAAAAGCCTATAAAAGTGGGTCTGGGCCTTTTTATGGCCTCAAGATTAGATTGTAATCAGGTTTTACCTTAGGGACTGTGCTCTATCAGAGTCTTCTTGATTTCTAATATTATGACCCTCTCTGGAGCTACAAATATTTTGCCTTGAGCCTCCTCGAGTGACTGGGAGAAAATGCATGACCCTCCCTTGACCATAAATAACCATATTTCACAGTCTGTAGATGAATGCTGTGATATTGGAGTTTTTAAAAGCATTTTCAATCCCACTTGCAGGTTTGGGGTTCACAAAACCACATTACTCCCAACATTCCTGTCTTTAAGAGGCTGTACCAGGCTGAGTACAGAGTGATTATACCGGCATCATCTGAAACTAGAAGACCTAAGAAATCTATTGTTGCCAACCATGTCAAGCTAGCTTCTCTATAAGGAAGCAGAATAGCACTCCAAATTTAGTCAAAATTTTGGAATTTTTGAAAAAATGGCAGAGCCATTTCACAGGGGTCCCTTGACCTCTGACCTCAAGATATCTGACTGCAAATTGGTTTGATGGGTAAGGACAGTTACTTGAGTCCTTATATGGACTTCATAACTGTTTTTAAATGCAGAATAATGGAATAAAAAAACGTGATTAAAAACTCAAATAACTATAGAAATTCTTGGAAACCTGAGCAAATTGGTTTTATTTACTTCTGAAAAACATGGGAAGAAGGAAAGTTAGCAAGAAATTCGTATTAAGCAGAACATTACCTGAAAATTTGTTTAAAATATAATAAAGAAAAAAGAAAAAAAAAACAATTATGTAATATAATTTCTAATATATAATAAAAAAATATTCCCTATCTTTTTTCCTGGACAATATACCCTGCTTAAATATATATATATATATATATATATATATATATATATATATATATATATATATATATATATATATATATATATTATATATATATATATATATATATATATGTATATGTATATGGAAAAAACCCTATACTAGAATGATCATATTTTCAGTTACAAAATAATGTAACAGAATTGTTAATAATACTTTTTAAACACCTAGTCCAAGTCTTCTTTGCCTTGTTTTTATTGATTATTATTGTTAATATTATTATTATTATTATTATTATTATTATTATTATTATTATTATTAATAATAATAATAATCCTTCAAATTATTGTTAACTTTCTTCTACTTTTTACTAATTTCTTGCAAATTTTGGGTCATTTCTTCTTTTGTTGCTTAGTTCCGGTAGTTTCATGGTGGATTGTTTATAAAAAATCTATTTATGTACTCCTCCCTGTTGCATGCATCCTCAGAGTGCGCATACAATAACTTGGGCTGCACTGAGCGCGGCAGTGCATCTGTCTGTCAGCCTTCAGCACCTGGGACAGCACAGGGAAAGCAGCAGCAGCAGCAGCAGCAGCAGCAGCAGCAGCTTGGAGCGTTGTCTCCTTTCTGCTGCTGCCGGAATGTTAAAATCATTAATGTGAGCACCTGAGCAAACCCAGTCAGCCCCCTCTGTCCATATAATGAGTAGGAGTGGTCACTGTGGGAGGGTCGCACGGTAAGGTGGACACGGTGGGGGAATGCAGTCACTTGCACCCCAGCAGATTTTTTTTTTCTCCGGCGGAGAAAGCTTCCAGGCACATACTCAGGCCAGAAAACTGGATGAATCGTGACACTTGGGGGGGGGGGGGGGGGGACGGAGACAGGAGGAGCAACGCCCACGATTAGAGCCTGGAGTGTGTGGAGACATAAAATGTGGAGCCTTCAAAATACAGTTCGTGACACGCATGGTTAACTCAGAAGCCCCCACACGACGAGGGAGAACACGTATTTTTTTTCTTCTTCAAAATCAGCATAAACTCATCAGCAGACAGCACAGGAGAGGAGGTTTGGATGTGCGCAACGGAGCATCAGTGCCGCTGCGGGCACGGAGCGCGCTGTAGCGTTTTGTGAATCCGCTTATTCGATCTCTAAAGTATCTTCCTTCTTTTTCATCCTTTAAAAAAAAGATATTTGGGGAAGGTCTTCCTTGCGATGGAACCTGTTGTCGAGGATGTTGTTGCGTGCTTGGAATATTTTTTTTCTTCTATTCCTCCAACAAGTGGTGAGTTGATCCAGGAATAAAGCACGTGAAAAAAGGAGAATGTGAAAATGTTTGATGTGCGCACTGTGTGAGTCCCAACTTGATGCGATACTCCGTGACCCTCCCGTCTAATCGGCGACTCAGCACATTTCTGATGAGGATGTCCGCTCTTTGCGAGGAAGATTTAAGGATTTCACAGACACGGGATTTTTGTGTGTGTACTTGGGGGATAGCTGCTAAAAATAGCCTGAATGCTGATGAGGCTACAATGAACAGGTTGGTGTTTAGTTGAAACTTAGAGACAAGAAAGATGTCCACTTAGGACATTTTGAAGACGAAGTCAGAGGAGCACCTAAAAGGAAGGATCTATCAACGATTATTATTATTATTATTATTAGCTGGAAGATCTATTATTATTATTCGATTGGAAGAGTTTATTCAGAACACTTCACTTGAGGAGAAAAGAGACCAACAGGCGATCTTGGTAGCAGCTTGTTGATGGCACTGCGCACCGGGAGGACTTGGTTTGGGCAGGTCTTGCGCAGGGTCTTTCGGCTGCAGGGCTCCTGGTCCAGGCGATCGAGCAGTCTCTTGTGTCTCTCCGCAAACCAGGAGCAGGATCTGGGGGTCTGTCACCGGGATCACCACAAGGCGGGAGACTTCCACCACTGCTCCGACTCCGGCGTGCACCGCTGTCACCGTCACCGGAGCGCACCTTTCTGCGCCTCCGCCTCCTCCAGGCGCTGTGCACACGGCTTTCCCCACGCCTGCTGCGCCTTCCCGGGGAACCCGAGGGGACATGAGCCCCTCGGTCGCCGCTTCCTGTTGGCCATGAAGCGGCAAAACGTGCGGACCTTGTCCCTGATCATTTGCACGTTTACATACCTGCTCGTCGGGGCCGCAGTCTTTGACGCCCTGGAGTCCGACTTCGAGATGCGGGAGAAGGAGCAGCTGGAAGCCGAGGAGAAGCGTCTCCAGGGGAAATATAACATCAGCGAGGATGATTACCGCAAACTGGAGACCATCATCATGGAGGCAGAGCCCCACAGAGCCGGGGTGCAGTGGAAATTCGCAGGGTCCTTTTACTTTGCCATCACGGTGATAACCACCATAGGTAAGTCTCTAAAGCAACTAAAAAGCCCCTATAATCACCACAGGTGCCTCTCAGCGTGTTATCACTGTTGCGCAACAGGACGTGGTTTATCATGAGCACAATTACATTTTCGACTAATAAACCGACCCGTGGGCAGCAGTTACGCGAAAGCCCATGCTCATATTCAGTCACAAACAAGATTTCCACTGAGACCAAAGATAAAGTTTTAAGCAACACGTTGCAGCTGCTCTGAGGGGAGTTGTACTCGGTGGAACCCGAGGATATTTCTACTAAGAATGACGTAGCGCGCTCAAAATATTCTTAAAACACACTATCATTTCCGTCTCAGCTCTTTATGATTCAACTTCGCCAGTGCGTCACCAAGACGCAGTTTAAAGTCTGACAGAGTAAATGAGGGTGTTAGACACGCCGAGATTTCATCTGGAAGCTGGCAGAGGGGAGATGTGCAGGAGGATGACGAGGCTCGGTGAGCGGGACTGATTCAGAGCGCGCGTGAGAGAGGCAGCGGGCAGAGCGGTGGTGCTGAATGGACAGCTCCTCTGAGCGGCGCCGCAGGAAGGACGAGAGTTCAGAGTGAAATGTTTTTGACATTTAATACAGTGTTTTGGCCCTAATTTCTTATCTTAGACTTGCATTAAGGTTTAAGGGTGGTCTAATGGTTTCCTGCAAAGAGGTGTTGCAAGCTGTAACAAGATTTACCGGAAGTAAATTAAAAAAAAAAAAAGATGCACGAGAACAAAACTAAAAACCTTAAGAGGACAAACCTATCCATTTTTTAAGAAATGCATTTCTTGTGATTCCCCCTAAAAGGAGATACGTATGACATCAGTTTGACGTGATTTTGCGATGATGCGTTTGCGTCATAAAGCTTTAATCTGCACTGTAAAATCACAAGTTGATCTTACTAAAAGTAATCTTGGAAACTGATTTCTTTGAAAAAGTGAAGTAAATATAACTACGAATATTAATTCATGCTCACTTTATATCAAATTGTTAACTTAAAATGTAGTTGTATTTATTTAATTTGTGAAGTTGTTGCAATTTCAAAACAACACGTTTAATTAAATCAATCTTTCTAAGTTGAAGCAACTTCAGTAAACACAGTTTACTATGCTGTATGTCTGACTATTCTATAACCAGCAGAAAGAATATAATCATATTTATTCATTTTTTAAAAGTTTACTCAAAATAAAGTTGTATTTAACTAATTTTAGAAGTTGTTGCAGTTTAAAAATGACAATTGAAATTAATTGTTTTTTTATAAGTTTCAGTAAACTAAGTTTACTATGTGTATGTCTGTATTCTGTCTGCTGGTTGCAAAGTAGTATGTCAAATTTAAAACTATTGACGTTTCCTCAAAATGTAGCTGTACTTAATTCTGTGAAGTTGTTGCAACTTAAAAATGACAAATGAAATGACCTTGTTCTTTCTAAGTGTTAGCAATTTCAGTAAACCACATTAGTCTGAACTAAGCTGATCATCACAAAGAGGATTTCGTAATGATGAAGTTAGCAGATCTGCGAGTTCTGTTTTGTTAACATGTTTAAGAAAATGCAAATATGTTTGACTAGTTTGCAACCAGCAGAACAGATATATATCTCAGCAAACTTGGTTTAATGAGGTTGCTATAACTTGGAAAGACTGATTTTAATAAAGTAATCCTATTTAAATTTCTTTAATTAAAATCAACTTGTCAGATTTTACAGTGTGAGCAGGAGGGGTCCACTGAGTTTCTCTTTGTTTACGCTCCACAATCACACCACATTCGTTCTGCTATTTTAATCACTATACCAATGAATGAAGCAAATTAGTTGGAGATAATTGAATTCCTTCTATTACTAAAAACAAGTTAAAAGTCAACGTTTCAATCAGCTGACTTCAGATTAGAGTGGCAGGACATTTAAAAATTAACTTCCCTCCCTGCAGAGGTCACAGAGAAGCGCTCTCTCCATTATGGAAGTCAGATAGTGTTATTCAAGATGAGGACTTTTATCAGAGTGGGGGGGGTTAATGTACTAGGCCTGTCCTCCAGTTTGCCAGGCAACACTTAACAGGGACGGCTGCACCGAGCAACTGAAGGTGGATCCGCTGTTGTTTCTAGGCTACAGCAATGAGAGCCATTGTAATATTCATGTTGTGTGAAGTGGTTACATTCACTGCGGCGGGCTGGGGCGGCACTGTAGGAAACAGGACGCTTTTATGCATTAACATTCTCCCAATTGTAGTAAGAAGAGTTCACAAGACAGTCAGACTTTCCTGCAAAATGTTACAGGAACTGACCTTACTTTTATGCACTTGTGAATAAGAAGTTTTAGGAATTGTTTAATCACAGTGATTTCAGTCATTTGGTAAGAAGCAGATAAAGAAAGGAGAAAACAACTCTGGCAGAACAAGCTAGTTTTCTTCCTGATTTCAAATTCCAAATTACAGTGTTATTGAAAATGAGTGTGAGGTAATATTGTTTATAAAATCTCAGTGGAACAGTGTCATGCTGATATGAGCATTTTCTGTTATAATTTACCAAATTACTGTCTAAATGAATGAATTTAAGGAGATTGTAATTAAAAACTCACAAACTGAGTTTCTGTTTGAGCTGTTTTACACATTCATAGAGTTGTAAACCATATAAATAAAAGAGGAAAATAGTGTATTGCATTGGACATCAATTTGATATATGCCATATGATATATGATATGCTTTCAATGCCATTTTGAATACATACAGCATATTGTCATACAAATCAGAGTAAAAGAAAAAAAAAAACGTTTTACTGCTATTAGATAGACAAAATATCCTCCACAGAGGAGGAAGAACATCTCAATTTATCTTAAAAGGACAATTGTAATCTTACTTTATCCTCATCTCATTGAATCCAAACCCCATTAAAAATCATAAACAAACGATTAACTGATCCTACTAATATTATGTGCCATACAGCTCAATGTTGCTCAGAAACTGGTAAAAAAAATATCACTGATACACACAACTGTACTAGCAATTACTTCACTGCACACATCACATTTAGACAAAATATACATCCACTCTTCTGCTGCTAAATATTAACTATAGAGCAGCAAATTTGTATCCAGCTAAATATAGTGCCAAGAAATGCATGATTTGAGTAACATGTATCAAAAACTACAGTGCCCAGCTGATTTAAGAAATCATTAAGTCTATTTTAAAAATGAAGCTATAGATCCATGAGCCATTATTTAGGAGTAATATCTTTGGTAGGAGAACATGGTCTTAGGGCAGAAGGCCCAGAGCAAACCGATATACAGAACTAGTGACAACTGCTGTGTCACCTGACTTTGTTTGTGTCTCAGCCAAAAAGTTGAACACAATGCAGCCGACAGCCAACTATCATCTATGTTCTGACAGGAAATAAAGCAGTACCAACAGGTGGTGGTAGTCTGATTTTATAAGTCAGAGAAACCTAAAGACCATCTTGATAATAGTTAGCCAGTTAGCACATTAACAACACAATCCAATGCTGAAAGAGGAAAGCAAATTTGTCGTACACCAGTGAACAATAACACAAAACGCCATGAGACGTTTCAGCTAAAAAGCTCCATTGCTAAAGAAAAAACAATCTGACCTCATACAACAAGTTTGTTTTGACATCCCACCCTCTGGCTTTGTTTATTTTCACCACATTTGTTTCTCTTCTCCTGCGCTGATCTTATCTGATTTCATTCATCAACGCACTCTGTTGTCTCCAAAGTTGATTCAATATAATGAATCGACAAAAACAAAAGCCAACAAGGGCAAATGGTGTGGGACACAACAACTAGCGCGGCAGCCGATCGTTGACATCGTTGGTGTGTCAGTACAGCCAAGTTCTCACTCAGACTTCGTCAAATACATCCACTGTCAGTGCTTTCGACGTACAAGCATGGTGCCAAATGCCACCAAACCGGAACGCTGCTGGACGGCGTCAGATGAGAACAGGCTCAGAAAAACTAGTGGCATTATTATTATACACTAGTGGACAGCACTGGGCACGTCCACATGCAATACTCACGGGCAGCATCACTTGAGAACATGGCTGGATAGAAATGATCGCGTGTGCATGAAATGCTGAAGGACAGGATTAATGAAATGATGCTGCCAGTAACAACGCAATTTAAGGAATGCAAGTGTAGGGCGGGCGGATGGGGAGGTTGATGGTTCCCACAAATAACTGACTTTTGTGCGCGTGTCCAGAGTTCGCTTCCCCTGTAGATGTGAGGGTTTTTTTTTTTCACACCATACCATATGCTTCTTTTGCATATGGTACCTAACCATTGTAACAGTTGCATTGGTTGCCATGTGCTGCATCATCCCATCATGTACATTTGTTGCCATCATGGTATGGCATCCCAGAGCAGAAACAGCTGACGCATAAGGATACTTAAAACGTCATGAGTAGACACAGCAGCCTTGCTGTAGTGTGAGGCCCACTTTATGCATAGTTTATTGAAAAACATGAGGTAACTCTCCTTAAACCCCCTGGGCAAAGCCACCATCATTAGCTGAAACAGCACACAGTCATCTGATCATATTCCTGCGGGTAGGATGAGTTCAGTACCCTCAATGATATTACTGTAAGTCTGGGGCAGATGGAATTCTCTGATGCCTCAGACCATGAAGTGAAGACAATCACAGGAAAGTGTCTCAATATCAGTTTGATAACTTTTTCTGTGATTTGCCTGACCATCCAGACTGAATAAGGCCGGCCTATTTCATCTGGCAGGTTAAATCCAAAGCTCACAATTATTTGCAGGTCATATTTGACCCAGCCATCCATGTCTTTAGGCAGTGGAGCTTTGATTTGATGAGTTCACTCAATGATCGGAAGACCGTCCTCAAATATCTCGTTCAGTTGACAGCATGAGATTCATCACCTCACACTGCCACCTGTTAATGCCTCAGAGGGAAACATTTTTCTTCATAGAAATAATGAAACTGCGTTTATTCTTCTGCAAATAATTATTTCGGCAGCTAAAAGTGAAAGAATCGAATGAAACTTTGTGCAAAATGAAACTCTGCTGCAAAGATAAGGGAAACAAAATGGACTATGTCAACTATGAGCTGTTTGCGGAAACTAATTAAATTTGGTGTCGTCGTGGGACAGTAAAAATGGTGCAGAGATGTTTATTAAGATATGGAGCCACACGCTACCACACTCAATGCCAGTTGTGTACATATACAACAGAATAATTTGCAAAAAAAGATTAAATACCCCACAAGAAATGCAACAACACAGCTCACCACAGGAATCTGAGAGCCAACAGTATGTCCACAGAGAAAGCCGTGCACATTGATCATCCGTTCACTACAAAAAGAATGAGCTGTAACTTTCCTTTCCACTAAAGCTTTCTCCATTGTTATTATCAACTGGACATCCTATTGTATCAGCAAGACAAGATAGAAGCAGCATCAGGTGTCTGACAGGTTAAAGGAAAACCTCAATGGATGAGCAGAGGAACACAACCAAATAGAAGAGTCACACCAATGTGACTACACTCTCCAGCATGATCAAACCAGCACTGGAGAGATAATATCTTTTGGAAGAATGTGTCATGTTGGTTTTTGGGGCGCGTGATCATTCCGAAGTCATCACATACTGCCACTTGCAGTGCTTTTATTGTTAAAAATGTCAAAAGCCACCTTTTGCATCTGCATGATATGCCGCTGGATGTCATCAGCTGGGAACCTGACCGGATGGCCGGACATAATATGTAGACCATCAACATCAGTTGAGACCCAGCTGGATGGTACCTGTCCCATCTGCATGATATGCCGCTGAACGATGGCAGGTTGAAACGTTGCCAGTAACAAAATAATAGAAGGAGCATGAAGGTCCCTATAGGGTAGGTGGAAGAGTCCAACAAATCCTGGACTTTCATGCAATAGTCCAATGTTAGCTTCCTGTCCTAATGTGATGGGGGTTTTTCTGCACCTTCCGATGTGCCTCCTTCCCTAATCCTAACCATCTGTGCCGGCGTGTGCTTTGGTTGACGTCCTGGCATCAGTAGCCATGTGCTTCTGTTGCCTAAACAAAACCATGTGCTAGGTAATACCACCATGTGTTTGTGTTGACATCACAGCAGCGGCAACCTGGAATGTAAACAGCAGACGCAGAGGGACACCTGGAGTGTTATATGTAGACGTGTAAGTCCACTGCAAAGCAGCAATATGTGATGACGCTGGGATGAGAGCGTGTTGGATAAAGACTGTATTAGATGGCTGACAAGTAAAGGAGAACTTTAAAAACTTAGCAAAGAAACACAATAAAATTGAAAAGTCAGCAGTGTGTCTGATTTCACAGCAGTTGAGAAAATATCTATTAGAATGTAGTCCATCCAAACTTACAATAGTATTTACATGTAGATCTATTGTCACTTCAGCAACCTCATCTTCTCTTTCTCGCACTAAATAAAAAGAAAATCGTCTTTTTCACAAAATAAAGCTTTCTTCATTAAGACAGTACAGAATGTGGTACATTTTATGGGGATGTAAATAAACTAAAAGACTATAGAGTGAAAAACGTAAAGTTTGACAAATAAAGTTTTAGAAGTGATTTAAAGGCTGATTTAAAATTCTGCTAGACTCATGTCTTAAGGGATGTTGAGGCTGTTTTCTCAACTTAAGTCACAAGAGCTTAAGAGTAGTGGTAACATCAATAGTAAATATCGGAGGTAGAAGTTATGGCAAAATCATCTTCAGTATTTTAGTAGCAATAGTATTGTAGCAGCAGCATTAGTAGCAGCAGGTGTTGCTGATGAAGTACTGATATAGTTGTCACTGTAGCAGCAGTAGTAGTAGGGCACTAACAGTAGTAGTAGTAGTGGTGGCAGTGTAATGGAGACCTGGGGTTCCATTTCTTAAAAGGCTTTATTAATATCTATGTTAGATGATGGACATTCCCACAGATGTTGACACACAACTTTTGCAAACTTTTTTTGCTGGGTAGTTCCAGAGGGGGATTGAGGAAGCATGGGCGAACTGACTCTCCTGGCTGTATAAGAAGAAACCTCAGCCAGCAGTCATCACACTTTAAGGCATTTTATTGTTTATTGTTTTGTGCTTCTGCTCAGTGTCTTCTACAATCAGTATCTCAAACAGCAAAGTCAGACAAAGGCAGTACTTGCCTCTTCCTGGTTGTCTCCTCAGCAGGGGGCAGGGCCAAAGAGTGAGGCAGGTCAAGGCACCTGAGTAAGAGCACCAGGAGCAAACCATATAGATTAGGGTGGGGGTATCTGTGCAAACAATTAAGTTTGATGTGATTATTTTATGCTATTGAATTTATGAAAAGGAATGTGTATTTATATAAAAATTAATTCTTTGCATTCCATTTTGGTATGGTGATTTTATGAAAATATGTATTATTTCATATGATGTAGATCCCACCTAAATGGTCTTGTCCATTTAATTACATACAGGAGGGAGAATATGTAATGCAGGTAGTTGCTTTCTGTGTATATTTCGGTGTGGTGTCTTGTCATGTCTGTATGGAAGACCATAAATGCCACAATGGTTGCTTTGCATTTCATCTTTGTTTCATGACTCTTTGTGAGAAAACTTAGAGGCAACGCTGCACAAATCTGACAGGCAGCAGTAGATGTAATAGTAGTAGTTGTAGTAAGGCTTGGGTGGTATAAAATATTTCATTCCTTTACACCTTCCTGAAATTACCTATTTTAAGGTTTTCAGACTTACACTAAATGTTAAGAAAACTAATATTCTCACACGTATTTTCAGTTTTAAGCTGAGAAATACAACTGTACACTGTTTGAATTCAGCTTTCTCTCTGTCATGGAAGACCAAAGAGGCTTAAGTGCCTGCTTATCTTTATCATAAAACACACTTCATTTTAACTCAACAGACACAAAATAAACTCGCACACACCATCTTGGTTACTCTTTCTAGTAATCTAGTTAGTAGCAGCATTGGGGGCTGTATTTATCATTTTGTATTAAGGTTTTTGTCAGGTCTTCATTGTACATGTACAGTAAAGAACACAAACAAGACTTACTTTTAATCCCATCCGTCTGTCCGCCTGTCCGTCCGTCTGTCTATCCATCCATCCATCCAAATCAAAAAGCTCTCAACTAGGAATCAATCCGCCTTAAAACATCAAGAACCAGACAAAAAAGTTAGCACAACTTAACTGAGCGACAAAAAGACATTTTGCCACAGATATACAATATATCCAAACTGAATGAGGCACTTTAGTCCACTAATAATAGTGGCAGCAGCCGCAGTTTGTACCAGATTTCTTTGTCTTTAAATATGTGGCAAACAGAAACAGTATCCTGATGTTGGTAGTGGATCTACAGGCAGCAGTAGTGTTAATAGCAGTTATAGTGGCAGCAGTAGTACTTATGGTAATAATAGTAGTAGCTGCAGTCTGGAAAAGGTGGAATCTGAGGCCTGCATTTTAGATTTTGGATCCGAGGCAGCACACTCTCTCATGGAGGATTAAAAAAAATCTGTAATCCCCTGCTGCAGGCCTCACCTGACTGTGCTTTATTGATAAAAGACTAAACACAGTAAAATCTTCAGTTTTAGGGAACTTCTGTTGATATTCATCAGCATTCTCACCATAAAGTGCTCCAAAAGACAGAAAAAAAACCAAAAACTGTCAGGAGGTCTGAAACTGGTGCCCTGCTATGATCCTGTTAGCACATGTCATACCAGCTGTCTTCAGGCAGCCATCTCAGTTGCCATGATGAGACTGTAAGCACCCTCGGTAGCACCCTTTCCACCCAGATCGACCCTACAAGTTGACTATATTTATACCTGTGACTAATTGCGCTCAATGTGAGAGTTAGTGATGACAGTATGTGGTGAGCGGAAGGTGTTCTCACCCAAACTCTCAGAGGGAGAAAAGGCACCGCAGCATGTAGGAGTGCATATATAGACCTACCTTTGTCCCAGTGTTGAGCCGCTGATGTTGCCAGGAGACTAGAGACAGCTTCAAAGGTGAAAGTCATCTCTGGGAAATGTCTGGAAATATAAACATGTATCTATATATACAGTATATGCATTTTAGGGTATGACTGAGCCCAATTATGGTTTTAACCAGTAAGTAAATTACTGAAAGAGCTCAGTGTTTCCTTAATAACTTCTTGAGAGACCTTCTGAAACAGCATTGAAACTGTCACCAAAACATCAGCAAAACTCTTCCGAGAACCCAAACTAATGAAGTTTAATCAGAGTGAGCATCACTTTAAGACGGTTTTAAATGGCAGACAAAAAGTAATTGCTTTTTAATGAAGATATTTTTCATTACAAACAATGATGAAATGAAAAATGTGTTCAGATAATTCAAATAAATTGCAAATTTTGTTGTGGCTGGAGCCTCCATCACTTAATAAAACGCCAATGCTGGACAAACATAATGGCAAAAATACAACCTCAGGGCCACTGAAAAAGTATGACGTAATTAGAGTAACATGTTAACATAGCAGTGTTTGCTTAGCATGAGTGATAAAAGCTTGAAAAGAAAAAGAAAAAAAAAAAACTTTGGTTAAGGAAAAATCACAAAAAACTACGAACACAGTGACTGACAAACAAATATAAAGACGCAACAACAATGAGCCTTTTCACTTTTTTGTATCTGATGAAAAAAGACTGAGAATGATAAAGTAAGGAATAATGTGAGAAGCCAAAAAAAGTAGCATTTTGTCCGTAAAAGTTTATAGAAATTGAGAATAATGTATATGTAGATAAGTTGTAGATAAGAATGAGCCCATTACAATTTTTTTTTTTTTTTTGGAGGAACATTTGCACTGGTTTGGATCTGTGTTTCCTGCACACTGACAATTCTTCGTCCAATATTCACTCTCATTTTAGCTTGGTTTTGTTCTCCGCCACCTCGAGTAAAATATTTTTCTGTTTGGCCTCCAAACATCTCCAGTTTCTTTTTTTTCCCTTTGAATAGCCAGAGGTAGGGCAAGTCACACATGTGTAAGACATGAGGGAGTTTCAAGCAGCTGGTCTGCAGGGCCCTAATAAATTGCAATGTTTGTTCCCATTGCATTGCACTAGAAATCATGTTTCAAAAAGAAAGCGGAATTTCTCGATATATAAAACAATGCAAATATTTAACCTAATAAAAATAAGTCAAGTTGTTTTGAATCATATGTCTCAAGTTTTCACCTCTAGAAATAGCTGCCTGGAGATCTCAGGCTGCTGAGAACAGAGTTTGTGAGGAACTGAGGTGGAGTGTTGAATGATAATAATCTGTGGATTTGTCAATCTGAGTGAAACCTGTCTGAATACACGTTAATCTGATGATTCATTAACATAAAAATATCATTTAGTGCAGCTTTAATGTAATAAAACTGACACTGTCAACAGTCAGTGTCAACAGCCACACAAGAACGAGGAAATCCTCTGCCTTCACATGAGTCAATGGTTTGAAAACAGCATGATATTATTTGCACAACAGTATAGTAAAATGCCTCTATTTTGTATTGCTGTACAAGTCAATCTCTACATTCTGGCAGATAAACTCATCAGCCGTCCTCTCTAATGAAAGCCCTTTGCTTTACTAAAATGAGTCAGATGCCGCGTTGCTGTCGGACCTATTGTGCAAGTCACAGTTTCCATTACACTGCACAGCAAGTGCCACTTACAGATTTCTTTAATTGCGTTCACACATTATATACAGTTTATGTGTTAGTAGGACGAGTCCACTAACAGAGAGTGCACTATGAATCAACCAGCTCAAAGAAGCCATCATCAAATAAAAGGCTTTTTATAAATTACAGTTTGAATGTATTTCAGTAGATAATAATTATAGATCCTGCTGTAAATGATTCTTTAAGAAAAAAAATCTGTATTCCTTAAACTCTCCATATTTATTTATTATATTGTATTTTTATTCATGTATTTTTAGAGAATTAATGCACCTTTTGGTGTATAGCTTCCAATCCAGTTCAACACGTCTGGTTACAACAAAACTGGCCCCTCGGCACGGAAAGCAATGACAATCTACACGATTTAGATGTGATATAAGAAACATTTTTGACTAAAGGAAATGATATGGTGTTTATAAGGGTTAGGGGATTGAAATGTTTCCATGGGTCTATTTGCACACAATAGACGCGCTCTGTGATTTGTCTGTTACTTCACACGGGGCCGCAGGCTGCTGAAAGCTGCACTTTGCTTCTGCTCAGCTGTTGTCCTCTGGATGATAATACACACTGTGATCTTGATAGGGATTGTTTGGTGGAGTCCTGCAGATGCGAAGCATGTGGACAGTGATTGCTGTGTGTTCATGTGTGTGTGGAGGGGTAAGGTGGGCTGGAGGGTGGCTCGGTTTGGCGGAACACACAGATTGCCCATCTGCGTAGCATTTTGACAAGGACTGATTGAAGAGCCTGGATGTATAATTTCACAATGCAAGAGGGCAGTTTTCCTGGCAGGCATCAGACTCTTCTTATTTCCAAAGAGAACTTGTTCAGTCCCTCCAGGATTTCGCAATGTTGCAATCACAACAATTCACATGAAATCACACAATTCCTGTGAATTCTGCCCAAAATTGCAACTTTGTCCAATCATCGCAACTTCACTGCAAAATAGGGCTGTACACAACTCAGAATTATGTTTGTCAAATCAGATACGACCACTCAATTCAAATATGTGACTTTTTTCCCATAGAAAGTTTTTAAGTTAGAACAGAGCTCAGCGTGACAGCGGCATTCATGTAATTTAATAAACAAGCTAACAGCGCTAATGATGGACTGGCAATGTACAACAACACTTTTTGTAATACAGTAATAGAGGACTGTCAGCATCTGTCAGCATGTCCATCCTGTTCGCGCCTATTTATTTTGAAGAACCACGGCCAATGAGGAACAAGCGATGTCAAACGGTGCAACGTCATCACTCAGTCACAGGGTTTCCTGTTTATAGGCTGTAGTCCAGCCAACAGCCAACAGCCCCCCCACTGCTCAATTTGTAGCAGTTTCAGACTGACCCTGACTGACAATTTAAATCTTCGATTCTCGGGGGGGTAGCCCTACCACAAAATTTGATCAATTTCATTGCACAGCTATGCACAGCGTATTGATCCACTGCTGTGACAGAGACACACACCTTCACAGAGATGTTAGCAGCACGTCTTAATTTAACCAGCATTTATTGACCGTTATTGACC
The DNA here is from genome assembly GCF_008729295.1 of Plectropomus leopardus. Taxonomy (NCBI): domain Eukaryota; kingdom Metazoa; phylum Chordata; class Actinopteri; order Perciformes; family Serranidae; genus Plectropomus; species Plectropomus leopardus. The sequence goes on from NC_056480.1 coordinate 25,135,187, forward strand.
CGACTGGGTTGAGCCATTTTGGTGTCGCTGTGAACAGCACCAGATCATTACACTTAAAACGTGAATTTATCTTTGTCTGTCTCATCTGTAATTTAGCCTATTCTTCATTTAGATCAATGTCTTTATAATCAGTATTAGCACTGATATTGCATCATATCATGATGTCAATCTTATGTAACTGTTACTTTAAAAAAGTGCAAATTCTTATGATAAAAAAAAAAAAATATTGTTACTTGCATTGCAATTTGCTGCCAAATCATACTTTCCGGACGCCAAAAAAGCCAGAGAATAAGCCCACTTACTCATCTGAATTTTCTTGATGACATATAGGCTGTAACACCCCGGGTTTCCCATTACTTAGTATGGATTATGTAAATCTCCAATGCATCAAGGACACACAATTTCACGATTCCTTTTCTCCAGCAGCGCGTCAATCAAATGATTGAGCAAATTTTAAATCCAGGTGATTTGCTCCTTCATTATGCAGGAGAGTTTCATAACAGCTGCATATACCATGATTAACAGCTTATGTCATGTTTTTAATGGAGGAAGAAATCCTCAGAATAAAGAAATCATTTGTAAACGATGTGAAGGTTTTTTTTAAAAACAGATTTTATGTTGTTTTTGAAAATCTTTAGCAGTTACCTAAGCAAAACAAAATGAGCACATTTTTTTGAAAGCACTCAGATTTTCATTTGAATGGCAATAAAACACCAACTCAGTTTACCATACTTCAATAAAACGGCAGCCGCTCCTGCTACAGCGTGCCATTAACTCCTCTTCAGTCTTATTTTTTAGACACATTTGACTTTTAGGAATTTATGCAAAAACATATGGTTTCTCTTCAAGGATTACTTCATCAAAATGACTAAAAATCCGCCTGCAGGGGCATCAAGCAGACAGAACATATCTGTCTCTGAGATTTAAGCCTCCAATATTGAGCAATGGCTGTGACTGGGATTTGAAAGCACTGACAGCTTTAGATAGACATTATATCAATTTGTATGTCCCAATTACTTTGGATAATTAGAATGTGTTTTCAATCGTGTTTTACTTACTTCTTCTTTTTACAATTGCTATTTTTATGAAATATTTATCATAGAATAAGTCCTCCAGAAAAAAAGTTTACAATGAGATAGGAAGGACACGTTAAATTTGTCAATAATTTGAGCTGACAATCAAAATTCCTTTTACCTCTTTTTAAGTTTACCTAACAACACAATCATTATATTTTAGTTTTTTTTTATCCACCATTTCTATCCTGAATAATGTAGCAATTCAAGTACAAAGATGACATTTTTTTTGCATGATCCCCAGATGGTGAATCCTACACTGACTTTGAGATACCATGAATTTTCCTTTAGCTCATCCAGGATTTTAATAGCTTTTTAAAAAAATATTATTATTTTTTTTTCTTACACATTTCCAGTTAATTTGGGGGTAATTTCTTGTCAAGCTGCCCATTGTCTGCATTTGCAATGCAATGCATGTTTTTTTTTGGTGGTGGTGGGGGTACAGTGTTAAATCTGCTGTGAGCATATCTCTGCTGTTCTGCTGTTTCAGACTTCTTCCATGGTGGATTGTTCTTGTTACCACATCGTCTCACTGTGGAAATTATTTTTAATTATTTAATTATAGTAGCTCTTACAACTGGCCACAATGGACCACGGCAGCCCTACAGATCGCTCATGAATTCCCAGAAGTTTTAATACTATTACTTTCATGAATTTCCCTCAGGAAGCCAAATTCCCCAGGGATTAAATATCTGTGGGTGATCAGATTTTAGAATGTGGACACCAAACTCACTGTGTGAAGCACAGCCTATAGCACATTGTCTTTTTTTACTTCACTTTAAACTAATTTCATTTTCATTTTAATTTATTTTACCTGTCATAAGCTCTGAGTGGTTGATGACCCTAAACTGTCTGAATGTGTTGCTGTTTAACCCTTTGAAACCTGAGCAAATTAGTTTGATTTAATTGAAAAATGACCGACTTGGCCATAAATGTCCAACAAAATAAAATAAAAAAAATTGAGAAAGGTGATAAAAAAAAATAACCTCAAAATTAACTGAAAAAAGGGAGAAGGGTTGGAAATTTTTTAGAAAAAAACAGTAGAAAAAATGACAAGTCTATATTTATATCTACAATAATTTTATATAAAATGTACGTTACAGGAAAATATACATATATAGTTTTAAATCATTATCACAACTTTTTGGGGGTTATATTTTTGTTTGTTTTTTGTTTTACACTTTTCATTTGTTTTTTGTGTGCTTATTTTCAGGCACTTTTCTTGTAGCTTTTTTTTATTTTTTTTTTTATTATATATTTATTCATTTATTTTACTAATTTCCTGCAAAATCTTGGGCCATGATTTGGTAAGTTGCTCATTGCCCTCTCCCCATGCTTTTGAAAGAAATCAAACCAATTTTCACAGGTTTCAAAGGGTTAATGGCTCTGAATGAAATACTCCTTTGTTTCACCAGTATTTGCAGTATGTGTGCGGAAATAACGGTGTTTTATACTTTTTTACAGTTTGATTCAGTACTTTAATGGGGAAACATTGATTAAAGCAAAAATAAGGGAAGATTCTTGTGTTGTTATCCCCTCGATGCTTGTGCTACATTACCTGGACGTATCAAGCAGAATCTATCAATGATTAATGGAGTGTCGCCAAGGTGTTTAGCGATTTTGTTCACTCGAGATTTTATTTCCATGTCCCCAATTTGCGAGATCAAATCTGTGCTGTAAATCAACACCTTGCCTCTTGGCAGCTGGCTGTGATGTCTTCTAATGCTGGAGGGACTTGTATTCGCCTTTCTTCTTGGAACAAAAAAACTTGTTAATATATTGTCTTACCGCCGCTTATTGAAAAATGATTTGAGGCGTTCACCCGAGTTGCACTTTGTAGTCAGTAGATTATTTTCACTTTGCTGTAGTGTCCTGCTGGGAGCTTGATGGAGTTCTCCACACAGATCGATGGGAATGTGTTCCTGTGGTGCTGATGCTCTCTGTGGGAGTCAGTGGCTCTGGAGCCGGCTGGTCTGTTTTCACCGCTCAGAGGGTAAACTGTGCACACAAGGTCCCTCAGTGCAACTCTGTTTGTGCCAGCGGCTTTAACTAAAAAAAAAAAACCAAATGACATGAGATATTATTAGTCTGAGAGAGATATAAAAGACTAAATATCTGCTTCTTGAAGGGGCAATGGTTCAATTATACACATCAAAGCCACTTAAGTCGTCACAAGAAATAACACTCAGCCTGTGACGATGGTTGTAATGTGTTGTCTGTGGCTCTGAAGGAAGCCTCCCCAAAGTCCGAGAAAATAACTGATGATGTCATTAGAGGTTAGTTTCAAATGAAATCATCAAGGACAGTCTTGGCTTGGAGGCAACAAATTTATAACAATATCTTTGTTACACACTAGAAGTGTGGAGTGTGAGGTTTAAAGATGTCATGGTGCATTAGGGAAAATGTAGGATACAATGTTTTTTTTTTTTTTGGAGTAAGGGTGATTGACTGTAAACTAATATTGTGATATTTCAGATTTGCGATAACTATAACGGTTCTTGTTGATACTACGAAAATACTGAGAATATTTTGTTGTTAATTTCAAGAACATACAAAAAAAACTGAACAAAAATACTCTTTCTGTTCCTTATTGTAAAAAAATAACAGGAACTCATAGTGAGATTTAGATTCTGTGCTGAATAAAATAATAATATCACGACAACATGAATTCCATCAAAAAGTACACATCTAAATAGCTCTAATAGTACTGTTGACTTAACTTAATCACAACTAGACTTCCCTGCAGATCTGCAGATTTTCCAGTGACTCTGACTGCTGATAAATTCAGGACAATTCAATTCAAAATGTTAAAATATAATAGGTATAATTCATTTAGGCTCTCAGGCATTCTGAGTTACTTTCAAATATTCTCCTGTAGATTAACCTTTTCCAGTTCATGTTAAGACTACAGAGTCAATACACATGTAGACAAAGTTTTGTGTCCTGTATATTCCATCCATTAATTCAGATAATTATACTAATTCATAACCCCTGGACTTGGATAGATCATGTTTGTTTCAGCAAGATTTCTGCTTATTAAAGGTGTACAGAGACGTCATTATCTGTATTCAGATAACTGACAGGACATGGGTGAGGTTAATACCGTTAGCCTTGTTAAAACTGGTTAATGTTATTTTCTATCAAAATATCTAAGGGCAACTGTCTTGCCTTCAAAGCACAGACATCGATCAGTCAGACAGAAAAAAAATGCTTCGTAAATCAAAAGATTCTGTTTTGCATTGTTAATAGAAACTACTACAGGACAGATGCATTGACAAAAATCCTTCAGGTTAAGAGATTAAATTTAAATTCCAATGATGATGTGTTTGCATATCTTGATATATTAACATTACTTTAGTTTCCTCAGGAAAGGTGAATTACTACTTCAAAACAGCACAGCAATACATTTCCTTTTTTGTTTTTTTTGTGCCTGATTTAGTTTTTTAGTGTATTGTGTGGGGGCAGTGACTAATGTGGGACTACTGAGCTCCAGTGTTTTTCTCTCTCTCCAACATTAAAATGAACATGAATGGTGTTGAGTCCAAGCAGGGGTGCTATGTAATTGAAATCATTTTATCTTGTATTGCAGTCAATATTCATCTGTTTAAGGTGTAATATCTTAAACAGATGAATATTGACTGAAATAAAACTCATTTTTTTCTCTAATATATTTGACTTTGCAATGGACTGCATCTCCATATTAGGCTCTAGGTATCCGTCTGCTCTTTACGTTCTGGGATGCTGCTACTGTGATGTCAACAAATGGTGGGATGATGCAGCACGTGATTATGTTTATGCAACAAAAGCACATGGCAACCAACACCAGGACGTCAACAAACGCACATGTTTGCACAGATGGTTGGGATAAGACAAAGAAGCACATGGTTAGGTATGGAAAAAAACCCATCACATTCACACGGGAAGCAAACTCCGGACTCCTCCATTAAATTCCGGGGTTTGTTGGACCCATCCACTGCATCCTGGGGGACAAAACCTTTGCCACTGTTGCCCAAACCCTTTGGGACTCCGTCAATCCAAACATCCGCAACCTACAAATTGCTTCCCCAAATCTAAACTGTGATATCCTCTATAGTTCGTGTTTGTTATTCTGTTTCATGTAAGCATCTTTCAGTATTTTGTATTCCTTATTTTGCATTTGTTTTCTTTTTTGCATTTCATGTAAAGCATCTTTGAGTACTTAGAAAAGTGTTATATAAGTCCTAGAAGTTATTATTATTATCATTATTATACCTCCTGCCCACCTTATAATATGTCATTACTGGTAGCATTTTAACCTGACGCTGTTCAGCGGCGTATCATGTGGACACGACAGGTTCTGTCCAACCATCCAATGGCGTTTAATAACTCTTTGGTAATCTGAAAACAGTCTGAATAAAGTGACTGTGTAGCATATTTAGCTTGAGAGCACTGTTCTGTTCTCACTGCTTCCTCTAATGTTGTTAGTGTTCTGTCACATCATCAGTGGCTTGTGGCCAGCCGTTGTTGAGTGTACGGAGACAGAAGTCCTTTCCATAGAAATAAAATGCCCACAGAGGCTTCCTCTCACCCTCACACTTTCTTGGAGGATTCAAGTGTTGGCGACTGGCTGCTCCACTCCAGCGCAGGGCGAAGCAGAGCAAAGCGGGCACAGTGGGCTCATCCAGGCTCAAGTGGGCCAGTGTGAGAGTGGGGTTGGTGAGTGGTGGCTTGATGAACCGTAGTGCCTCTTCGTGTTTTGGGGGCCCGGGGCCAGGTGGTGTCGTTCTTAAGCAGCTGTCACAGAGGAGCCATGTTGGCTGAAAGATGAAAATGGAGGAAGACTGTGGCAGGAGAGGACAGAGGAAGAAACAATCAATAAATCAAGGGTTTATTGGGGATAATTTAAACCTTGAAAATCTGAAAATTTGTTTGAATTTTCTCAAAAATGGGGAAAAAGGCAGTGACTAACTTGGCAAGGAATGTCCCTCAATAAATGAGGAATAAGTAAAATAAAAAGTGACAAGAAATGACCCAGAAATTATTATGATTATTATTGTATTTTTATTTAATTGATTAAATTAATGATTTTTAAAAGGGGGTATATTTATGAAAATATCAAAGAAACTAGGGGGAAATAGTAAAAGAAAACACTATTCATAATATTTCTAATTCTTTCTTTAATTTTATGTCACAGAAAAAAAAAAGCATAGAACTTTTCAGCACTTTTTAGGGATCATTTCCTTGTTTTTTTTTCTTCATGTTTTTTGTGTGCTTATTTTCAGATAATTTTCTTGTTACTTTTAACTTACTTCTTGCTGATTTGTGGTTCAGGCCTTGTTAAGTTGCTCATTACCTTCTTTCCACGTTTCTGAAAGAAAACCAATTTGCTCAGGTGTCAAAGGGTGAATAGAAATAGGCATACTGGTGCTGTCCTGTGACATGATATTATTATTTAGGTTAGCATTGTGACTAAGCAGCTCTTTCAAAATCACAGTCGTTGTTATTGAAGTTCCTTCTAGCTACCCATAAAAGTAACCAGAACAGCATGTGCTGTCCAATGCACCGTGCCAGCTCTTACACGTGAACAGTGAACTCCTGCACTCTGCAATTAATAAAACAAGCACACCTTCTACCATCCTGGCACAATGTACAAGCGCTGAATGTAAAAGCAAATGCAATATTTGATAAAGACAGTGATCCACGTATAGAGAACAGTTTTACCAACAAACTGCAGTACAGTAACTACTTTATATTACTTAAGACCTTGATGTTCCAGCTTCTTAGCTTACTAATCTGAAACAACTTTGCATTAAAATAAAAATAACATGAAGGACATCTGCTGCAAATGAGGCCTGCTTATTAATTATACAAAAATATTAATGCCGTTATTTCTTTGAAATACTGATGTGAACATGCATGCTGCTCTATGTAAGGCTGTATATGAGGCAAGATGGAATCAAAGTAGAGTTTCTGAATTTGATACATTGCAGGGCATTTAAATTCATACACTAAATGTTATTTAGTGTTATTTAAAATAAGTCTAATGTATTATTCTTGTTTATTAAATTATGCGTGTTTGGGGCCATGTCTCAAAGGAAAACTTTAGCTTTACAACTTGGCCCTTATTCTAATTTCCTGGCCGTCATTAATATTGGTTATAATAAGTTTGTGTTTACCAGGTTAACTGCTGGAATCTGGGAAAGTCGCAATATAAATCAAAGAAGTCACATGGAGCAAGAAACATGAGCAGCTGGGCAATCGGATAAGCAGGTTAGCCAGGCTCACTTGAGGAGTAAATTAAACATATTATATAATTATTACCCAAACCGTTTAGACATCCATCAAAGTTTGCAGTTAATAGATATTATAACCAACAGTTTGTGTGTGCTCACTTTCAGTTTAGCCCCATATAAAGTGGTTTAGATGGTGTGAATACTCAGCTTGTTTACAACCATCACCTGTCTGTTTTCTCTAGTTGGGTCTTTGTTGTAGCGACCTATTGTTGTTGCCATGTTGGCACTGGCATTATTTTGAGTCAATCACGCATATACTGTCATGACGTTGTTATTGATAAATAGTGGATCAGATTTGTGCAGAAAATTATCCAACACAACTGCAATATTTCCAACTGTTTTGATGACATTTTATGAAAACTACAGCTGTTTTGGAAAATTAATGAGCCCTTTTACACTGTTAAATCATACAAGTAGATTTAAATTATAGAAATCTAAAAAACCGACTGCCTTGATAAATGGAAGTAAATATGACTATTAGTCTTAATTAATGTTTACTTTATCTCTAATTCTTGAGTGTACTTAAAATGTGGTTATTTTTACTTAATTTTGTTAAGTTGTTGCAACTTAAAAATGACAAGTTTAATTTAATCAATCTTTTTTGAACGTTAGAAACTTTAGTAAACCAAGTTAAACAGAACTCGCAGATCTCTGAACTTCATCACTGGCTAAATCCTCTTTGTCATGATCTATCTGTCATGTCCCCAGAGTTAGGCCACATCATGTGACTCCTCCTTAAACCAAATTTTGCCACTTTCACCTTGTATATAGCTAAAACATAGCTACAGTGCCCCCTGGATGGGACTAACACTTTGTTTTTGTTCTTTTCATTGGATTTGCTGACGAAAAAAAAAATAGAATAACACCATCCTCTGAACATTCTCAAAATACACCATCCTGTATTTTGAGAATGTTTTTTTTAAGGATTGGTGGATTTTTTAGACCTAAAGACCTTTTAAGCTTTATCACCTGAATCTAACGGATATTTCCCAGCAGTGGGAATCAAGCGGATGCTGCAACACATTTGACGTCATCAGCTCGTTGCATTCTGATCCACTCCGGCCCGCCCGAGGCTGTGAGTCAGCATGACACAGTTCCCAGCTGCCAAAACACTGTGTGTTCCTCCTTGCAGCTCAGGCACGAGACGGCTTTGCATCTTATTGTTATGCTCATACACTATGTTCCTGTAGTCTTGCTTCCCTCTCTGACGCGATGTTCCCGGCACATAAAACTCCCGGGTATTTTATGTAATTTTACAGTGGGTACAGGAGGAGTGCGGATGACCAATGCTACTCCAGCACTACCACCTGCTGTTAATTCTCTCCTGCTGGACCCTGACAATCATCTTCCCTCTGTAGCTCGGCACTGTAATGCACTCCCACACGGTCTTATCACAACCACTTTATTCCATCTGTAGAAAGAGTGGGAGTGTGTGGTCTCCTGTATGAGTTATTGCCACGGAACAGCAGCATGAAATCAGCGTTGGCGGCTTGTGCACAGTGTGTGGTCCGCTGGCGTTTTTTGATACACGAGTAGTGTCTCTGATACTAAATGCGGTTCCCCCGGAGGGTGGAAAACAAATACAGTGTGAAAGCTCAGTGACAGTAGAATTACATAGGTCGGAATAAAACAAGTAAACCAACAGGACGAAGGCTGTAATTGTTAGAACATCACCTTCAGCTTGCATGGCATTGTTGTGAATGCATGTTGACATTGTTAAAGGGATACTTCAATTATTTTCAACCAGCTTTGTATCAAGCGATGCAGATAGTAAGTGCAAATGAACTGTGGGAAACTTCCCTCCATCTACCCATAGTCTAGATATCCCTCCTCTACCCCTGGCAAAACTCAACCAGATGACGCAAACTGATGCAAAACCAGTCATCCAGCAGAGCTTTTCTGACTCTCTGGTTGTTGCTCAAACTACAGGCTCTACTTTGCATTTCATGTTGCCCGCCACCTATGCTGCCACTGCAGACACAAAGAGTATGGAGCTGGATCAAGAGACAGACCAAATTCCCACGTTTTGTCTCTTAAACTCAGACTGAAATCTAATCAAACGTTACAACGAGGTAATGCTGGCTATAAATCAAAATTATGTTAATTCACTGCCTATTTTTTGCCTAAAATGTTAACAAAAAGTGCCCTGTTAAGCTGTAATAGCAAGAAACTGTGAACAGGAAGTGGGCATCACACTGCTTCCTGCACAGTAAGACCGAATGGACGGAGATCAGTCAAACTCAGCAGCGCTGATCAACTTTAAAAGATTACAAGATACCAAGATTCTGTTACTGCATTGCCTTGTTCTCCCCTAAATGTTTTCACAAACATATTTTAGTGTACTGTTTAGCTGTAATATGAGATTGCCATTGTTTCACACACCATGCTGTTCTCACAAGCAGTTTGTACGTTTTTCTATGCAAAGTAATGCACCTAAATTTGTACATATCCCAAATATTTTGCAAGGCTGTGATCATGTGACCAATGTGCTCACAGGCGCAAAAAAGGAGGCAGTCCCAAGTGATCTTGTCAGGTTGCGGTGATGGATGGGCACAAAAAAACAGACTTTCTTAAACTGTATGTTAATTCTGTCACTTCAGGTTAAGGATGTTACATAATTTGTGGGGCGACAATTTCCATGATATCATACAAACTGTTCTGCATGCATTTTCATAGGAAATCATACCACCTGCTCTATGAGAATATGTTCCACATGTACAAATTCACATGGTTTTCTACCTCCTGAGCAAAAGTTTGTCTCATTGCTCATTGTCGCATTGATGGACTAGTATTATTAAAAGGCCACCTATCCATTAGTGAAAAACGTCTTTAACTGTAGATTTATTAATGCATGACAAATGAAAGGAATACAATGTTCAGCTGAGTTATTATTATGCAACATGATATGCAACATGCGCTCTTCAAGACTGCGCAGTTGCGTGCTTGCTGCAGCATTATGCACGCAGGTGTTCAGTCTGTGCTCTGTAAACCTGATGATTTATGTAAATGCAAAGCCTAATCAGTTCCAGCATGTGTATTATACATGCTGCAGAAATAACTGGCATGAAAAGTGATGCAAAGTCGACAAAAGTAAGGAGGGAGAGTCAGTGCTGTTCTGTTTGGCTGTCCTAAGTCCTGGGAGGCCAAACAAGCTGTAGCATAGAGCCAAGAGGCAACCAGCTGACCATTAGCGAAGGCTGCCCGGCTGCTGTGGGTCAACATTATCATAGACAAGCTGGGACTAACATCACGTCTTCGTCTTGCAAAAAAAAAAAAAAGACCCGAGACATCAGTTTGAGATGACCTTTTGACTAGAGCAAAACACATCCCTGATACAAGTGTGTCGGCAGAGAGGCAGCGGGGCAAAGCAAGCCAAGTGGTGTCCGTTTCTCAGGGGAGGTGATTTTAGCGAGAACAGCGCAAGGGGCCTGTTGCTTAGCAGCACTCAACAGCCGTATTTCCCGATGCTGGGCAATGAGCTTCATTAGGTGAGGCCTAACAGGGGATGTAGAGTGACACCTGGTACAGCTCATTGTCCTGCCAGGAGCAAGGCTGCAGGATGTGACTGTGACGTGACTTTAAATGTCTCAAGAAATTGTAATGATTGCACATCTGGATGGTGGACTTAGCTGCAACGCAGTGCACAGTACAATGCGCTTGGTGAAATGTTCTCTACAGAGGTTTAATTGACATTTTATACCAAGTGCAAAGAGATTATGCTTTGAAGTTAATGGTAGTTATCAACATTGAGCAGAGCCGATGCTGTGACTGTGCTCCAGGTTTGCCCTGATTCAACAGTTCATCTGGTAGAACATAATGCTGCAATTAATCTTGCCCGAAGCACTTTTTAGTGGCGTTTGTATCTCTAACAACAGAACTGGAGAGGGAAAAAAAAGTATCCTGAGGTGGAGCGATATCATTAATTCCATTTCTAAAATTATTTTGTATTCATTCACTTAGCCAGCATAAAAACACTTAACGGGTCAAGAAGCCCTAGACCTGTGCAGTGTACCTTCCACATAAAAATATAAAAGACAATGTGGACATGAACAGATTAAAACAAATACTTGTGAACACAAACTAAATAAAAAAAAAAATGAAAATGAGCTGAGCAATGCAGATACTTTCCATATGCATAAAATTTGAAATTAAAAAAAAAAAAAAAAAAAGTCAATTATGATTTCTAATTTAAATAGTTACAATAGTTACAAGCTCTTCATTATTCTGCATTTGTGCATCTTACCATCTCAGAGAATACTGGCCATGTCTGAACCAAGTCAGTTTAGTTTCAAATCATCGGTAATTATTATTGTTATAATTCTTTTTAATTAAAAGAATAACTTTACCCATAAACAGTGGTCATTTTCATTGGTAATGGTCTTGTTTGCTTGTGTAAGTGTTTGTACTGTATATTGTATTGGGTTGTACATAAAAAAGAGGATAGCTGTTATATTACAATGCTTTTTATATAAAATTGGGAGTTGTTTATATTGCACTGGGTTTTTTTTTTTTAATTTGGATAGCGATTTTTATTGTATTGGGTTGTATATAAAACTAGGATAGTTGCCCATAATGTAGCAGGTTGTATATCACATTTGGGAAGGCATTTATATAGAATGTGAATGTATATATATGGGTAGAAAAAAATAGGTTTGCACTTCTTACTCCTACTTTTTAAACATATAATAATATTTAAGTTTGAGTGACTTGATTTTTGACTTGATTTTTTTTTAACTTATTGAGATTGACTTACAGATTTTGTATAAGTCTTTGTAATCTTTTGTTTTTGGTTAACTGAACTGGGCCAAGAGGCTTGTTTGCTTTTGTGTATTTTGTTTTGTTTTGCTTATGGTTTTTTTCCACATGATTTTCCACAGATTTATTTACATGACTTATTTATATGAATTTCATTCATTTATTCATTAAAATGACCATTTTTATGTTAAACTGCTCATTGCATCTTAAATTCATTGTCGTTGTCGCATGCCTCCACAATGAAAGGGGAATCCAAAAAGGAGAACATTCTTCATGAATTGAGGTCATTGGGGACCATGTTAAACAAAAACCAAACTGTACCAAAATATCTGTTTACAGACACACACAGCTAATGCAGCATATTCCAAGTCTCAGTGATCCAGTCATATGTTCAATATTTCCCAAACACATGCAGTTATGCTATAACGTTACAATGTGAAAAACTTGCGCCTATGAGTAGCGTGCAGTTGCGAGTTCAAACACATGCTCATGCCCAGGCACAGTACTCAGCCGTGCATAAAACTGAAGCTACTCGTTTTAAATTAGCTTTTTTTTAATTCAAGGTAAGACACTGTGGGTAAAAGATATACAAATTATGATTTTGCAGGGGAAGTATTCCTCTAAGAATAAAATACAACACTATTGTGAAAGGTGTCACCATACACTAATTAGGAGCACATATACATCCCTACTCTTATGTTTTATACAAAGCTTGATTTTAGGTATTGTAATCTTGCAAATATCTGAGCATAACTGCATGTACAGTATGTACTAAACAGAACTCCTTCAGTGACAGAGAAATAACAACAAATTGTGTTTCAGTCTGTTAAATGAGGAACAAAGAGTGAGGTGTAACATGGTGGAGAAGCTCGCTCCTCAGTGATGAAGCAGGAATCCATACGGCTCGGGCACAATATTGTCAGCTAAGACCAAGTAAGCCTCCGCTGCATAGTGCTAATTACTGGCCTTTACATTATTGACAGGCCATTGACATTTTCCTTGACTGTTTATTGGTGAAATAACTAAAATTGGAGCAACTGTTGCTGGAAATACCTATTGCTTTCGATCCCTTTTGTCCCAGGAATCTGGCATCTAAATGACTTTAAGGGAGGGAATACGTTTTGCTGGACACTGAAAGGATTCAGTAGGAGATTGGATGAGGCGGTGTTGACTGCATGAAGCCCAGAAACCACATGGTCAATGAGGCATATTATCAACCCTGGTAACTGAAGTAAAACACAATATCTGTATATGATAACTTGGGTCTAATGTTTGTAGTTTTCAGTTGTATTGGTTATGCCTTTAAAAGTACTGTTTACATTCTGAGCATTGATATAGCAGCAGACCACTATTTGCTACATGAAGATATAGTGGAGTTAGAATGTGTGTTTTGCAATCTGAGCTTCTCTGTGGGTTGTTGTTAGTGCATGTGTGTATTCCACTGGCTCATTGCTGCCACTTTGCACTGGGCTTACAGCTAATTTCCACCAGATCCGTGTTCGGTCCGGCTCCGATCCGCCACGGCAGACGGAGCAAATAGATCACACTGTTGCGAATCGACTTTGTCCTAGCTCCGGCAGTCCAGACTCTTGTGGATCAGATACGCAAGGCTTCTATTTTTAGCAGATGCCGGAGCACTTTGCGTCAATTCAACTAAATTATGCACAGAGCAGACAGGAAATCAGACAGAGACAAAACATTACAACATCCTATTAATTTTCAGAATAAAACATTCTGTGTTGACCTCCTATTGTACTTCAGGTAACAACATCAACAAAACGTCACAATGGGTGCATCTAGTCCTGGAGTCGACAGGTCAAAGGTTTTCAGAGGTCACTACCAACAACATGGACCATGTTGCTGTGTTTACCACACATACATGACCACGCGTGGTTCTTTAAATACCACGGGAACTCTGTCTCGCCACTCCAGCTGATTGGGCAGTGCTGTGCCGTGCCGCACTCAAACCGCAACCAGTGGGAGTTGATGGAGGAGGGGGAACGGAGCAAAAACGCAACTTACGCAATGCACATGCAAGCAGTGGAACTCTATGGTTATATTGCACTCATACTGCAGTTACCCCTAATATTGTGACAGCAGCATCAAGAGTAACACTTTAGCGAGTTAGCTCTGTCAGCACTGTTGGCATTGTTTAGGCTGCTTATTGAGTTAGTAATGTTTGGCTCATCCATGTTGAGAAGCATCTGCACATCAAAGATATGCTCTAAATGTCACATGAAGCTCCTATCAACAACTGCTATTGGTCTCTACACAATATCCTTACTGTTTATTTTTGTAAGGTCACACTGGTCGCAGGATCACAGCCTTTATGATTACATGTGTTTATATGAATTCTGGTCTATTACTTTTTATAGGTAAATGTACAAACAATGCATGTGAACAACCTACACCTCCACATGTCAAATAATATGTAATGTTAATGCCAAACAGTGGTTATCATTAACAAAAGTCTTGATTGCCAAAATTCCGTAAACAAGACACAAGTAAAAACAAGCTAAAAGTGTCCTTTAAAGCTTCTATTTGACCACTCATTCAAATTGGCAGTGACAAACGGCAACAAAAGTAACTCTTTGAAAGCATGGACTTTCAGTAATCCTCTAAGTGGCATTAAAACTGCACACAGAACATTTCTGAACTTTTTTGTAGTAAAGGATGCATTTTTATTCCTTGATAACACAGCTTTTTACTAAATTACCACCTAATGTGGCTTCATTATCATGAGGACCAATGTAGCCCACAAAAAGAGCCCACACTGTGTGCTTCAAGGGTTTGGCTCCCTGAGGGTTAACACGGGTTTTACTCATTAATTCAGCCATCAAAACAAAGCATACATTTTTGACCTGAGCAACGTCTCAAACCAATTCTGCGGTTTGGCCGCCCGCTGTGAGCTCGCATGATCGCTGCAGCATGCCGCTGACAGCTCAGCATCTCACAGTAAAGTCCTCCAGTCATGTTTATCACTATAGTAGCTCCCTCTCAGTCTGAGATCAGTGGCACGGACAGAGGACATCACAAACCGTCTTCAGAGGGGAGACTTCAAAGACAGCTCACAGCATGCATTTAAAAAGGTGGAAATTAGTGAAACATCCTTTCAGATGAAATATGGAATTATGATTTGCCTTGAAGGTTGCAGAAGCATGAGTCACCTTTGTTAATACTCATCTCCCCTGTGGTGTTTTATCACTGAAATTGCTCTCAGACAGCATTGAGCTGGGAGCTTCTGAAAAATGCAAGATTGAAGAGCAGTGCTACAATGACTATCTGATAAGGTGTTGGGTGACTCATTGTTGATTAGTAGTTTTCAGGTGATAGGTAGGCCTCTAAGTCCCCTTTGTGAAAGAATGTGTGCATGTGCATGTGTGTGTGTAACAATGCATATAAGACTGTTAGAAAGATAAATAGAGAACTGTAGGAGCGAATCTAAGTTGGCAGCAATGCTATCATTTCAAATAATTCGTATTTTCAAAAGATGCTCTGTTATTCCATCTTATCATCACTGTCATCATAACCAGAACTTTTTAAAATATGATGCCAAAACTAGACATATCATGTCATTCATACACAGAAGGGGAATTATCTCCAGATAAAGGATGACAGATGATATTGTGAAGTGATCCTCAACTAATCTCTCCTGATCCTGCAGCATGTGTCCATTAAGGATGTTTAAAGTTGACTTACCACAATAATAAGTAATGTTCAGCTAATCCCCAGAAAAAATACTAGCAATGTGCATTTCTACAAACCACGGATATATTACATTTGTATGCTATTATGTAGGACTGTAACTTTACATTTGTTTGAGTGATTAGAAACCAAAAAACACTTAGTTATAGTTAGAAAAATATTAAGTAAAAAAAAAACATAGGCAGCACAATTCCCACTGACAACATGGTAATGTACCAAAACACTTTCCTTTTTCTTTTCAACTATTAACATTTAAATTTGACATTTAAATTTAAACATCATTTAAATATCACTAGAAATACAGCAATTTTGTGGTAGAAACAACTGCTTTTCATGCCACTGTCTCTGTTGGAAACAATTTAACAGGTCACAAAAAAAAAACCAAATAAACACTAGAACTGCAGTGATATCTTGGCAAACAGAAAAACCTTCCTGCTCCACCATAACTATTGGAAATTACACGATCACAATGAGTCACTAAAGACATTCATGTTTGGTGGCTAAAAAGCAGCTAGAAATGCAGCCATGACTCGCTAAAAAACCTAAAAATCACCCATAATTGGTGGCTTAAAAGCCGCTTAAAATGCAACAAGATCTCATTACAGAAAATTGTTTCTTGTGGCAATATCCCTGGTGGAAACACAATTTTGGGTCACTTAAAAACACCCAGAATTGGTAATTAAAAGGCTGCTAGAAATGCAGCGATGTCTCGGTGACAAAATAAAGCCTTTATTGCCACTATTCTTTCTAAAAACAAAAACAAAAGAAAACGTGGTGATGGGTGTCTAAAAAACACCCACAACCAGTTTTGTACTTTGTTTCTCCACCTCCCAATGACAAAGTTAACTCATATACTTTATCACTTTGAAAACGTTGATATGATTCATATGAAATGTACAAATGTTTGCAGAAACATACAAATGCCAACATTTTCTCCTGGCGACTGCGCTGGAATATTAAACCACATGCATTTGTCAAGACAGTTGTCAAGTTTTTGGCCCCTTCGACAGCTTGGCTGACTCATTATCAGCAGCCAGAACAACAAAACAGAACAAAGGGAGGGACAATAAATAATTCAGCAAAACTTGAAGCTGCACATGACAACTAGAATGTGTTCTGAGCAAAAATTTCGGATGTCTTTTTCATCATTGTTACTCTGTGGATATATGTTTCATCATTTAAGAGAACTACAGCCAAAAAACATCAACAATTAGCAGCAGTCCAGGCTTCAGTGAGAATGTAGCCCGAGTCTGTGTTGTTCTGCTGATAATCAATCTGAGCAGCTATAATGTTGTGGACCAGATTCAATTGGCTAAAAGGGTTATTGTACATGGTGTATGAAATGTCTTCAACTGCCTAGATGTTGAGCATACAAATGTTACATAACTGAATCAAACAGCACTGACACTGTCAGCAAGATAAAAACTACCTTAAAACACCTCAGTCAAACAGTGTAATCTGCTGTCTTGCTGTTTACTTCTGTTGTGCATTCTGCAACAAACTCAGGTGATGATGCATACTTAATTACAATGGTTCCACTCAAAACTGTGGCTGATTTGCTAGATAGCACCGGAGTTTCAAGAATCCCTAACAGAACTGAGGCAAGAACCAGAGTTGATTGACAGAAAAGGAGTATTTGAGGCAGATATGCCTACAGCACACACAAAGGTGCTTTGAGCTCAATGCTAACATGGTCACAGTAACAACATGCTGATGTTCAGTAGGTATGATGGTAACCACGCTGACAGTCTTATTTTTGCAAATTAGCATGCTGACATAGCTCTGAATAAGAACCACAGCTGCTAGGAGTATCATGGTTTTCCTGGTATTTGGTCATAAAGATTGTTAGTCAGAAGATTCGTAAAGTGTTTAATATCATTCTGTGGAGACATGAATGTGCATCCAAAATCTTTTACAGCATTCTATTCAATATTCCATTGTTGTGACATTCCACGCAAAACCACAAGTTTCATGGTGGTGCTAAAGTAAGAGACTATGACTATTTGTCCACATTTCATGGCAATCCCTCCGACATTTGTTGTAATGTTTCAATCCGGACCACAGTGGTGAAATGCACAACTAACAGACTAAAGGCTTATTTATACTCCCTTTATGTACAAAAGCTAATCACATTATAAAAGATCTCACTAACCATCTGCATAAGTCCCTCCAGCTACTACCATCAGGTCACTGCTACAAAGTCCTCCTGGCTGAGAAAAACACTAAAAAAAAAACTCCTTCAATCCAGCTGCCACAAACATGTTAGTAATCCATATTTACATAAACACTATGCCACTTTGCACATGGCAGTATACTGTGATTTCTATTCTGTCTAAATTATTGTATGAAGTATTTACTCTGTTTTTTTAGAAACACATGCTGCATGGTTATTGTCTGAGTTGGTGTATGCTGAGACTACGTCTAAGACGATTTTCTGTCATGACAGACAAAAACATTTTCTGAATCTGAAAAATAGATACGTTCGTTTCAAACGCTGTAAACATCACTGCCCTCAAAATTACATGTCCTTTTTGACAGCAAAGATACAGCCAATAGATGGAACTAGAGGTCAGAGTCACACCAAAAACAAGGCGGTGGAGGACGTTGTAGTGATATGCCTTTTAACTGCGGCAGTGCTGACAGACGCTGACAGTGGTTTTTAGGCCATTAAGTTAATTATGACGAGGATGGTGAAATCTTTTCACAATACAACAGGTTCATTCTGCTATTTTTTAAATATGTTCATGGCCATGTCTTGTCTGAGCAGCACTACACTGCCCATACGTTCTCTGGTGGTAATGCACCATTTCATCTAAATTCTTTCGCTTTCAGAAAACAAAAATATGGACAAAACAAACAAAGTACTGACAGAGAGCTCTCTCCGTCTCTGTATCTAATGTTAAACATAAATGAGCACAAACACTGTCATCCTAGATACCCAAGTGTGGCTAAAAATACCAGATATTGAATCTCAATCACATATAAAAATACAGGGAGTTATGAGATCACCAGTTTATCAGTCTTACCCATGATGCTCGTTAGGCCTTTGTCTTATTACTTCTGCCTACAAAACCCTGTTGTCTGTGGCTGTTTCCTCTGATTCTGCCTCTGCCATCCCGGCTCCTTCTTTCCTACTTTCTCATTACCATACTTTGTGATGGCATCTCTTGCCTTGTGCATTCTGTGTGTCCCATATCTTGGTGACGTGTGTCTGCTGGCTTCTGTTCTTCATAGCCGTAGGGGGTTGTTAGTTGCGCTTCCCCACTGAATCCTGCACTGCTGCTCAGATTCATCAGGGAACACACTCATGAGAAGAGCCTGTTTCACAAAATAGCAGTATAACCATTCATGGAATTAATGGATCCGCATCCTCTGATGCAAGTGTCATTAAGAGAATTAGGATAGACATAGCGGGACTTAGTCATGAGATGGATTACATACCTAGCATGCATTGGCTGTACCTCAAGATTTAAGGAATTCTCGAAGGAGTAACGTCTCCCACAGGCAATACTGAGGATTACCAGCTCCTCTGTATAGGCTGCTCAGCTTGTAGCTCAGACTCCCTTTTGTGTATCATCTACCTTGTCTCTCCAAGAAAAAAATTAGCTCTCAAGAGCAAACAGACAACTGAGGGACTACAGATTTGAGGCTGCACAATCCTTGTTGTAAATTGACTCTGCAAGGGTACGCTCACATTTCCTAATACAGCTGGCTTCACATCATCTACTGAGCACACAGATAAAACAAAATGACCTTACACAAACAAATTTTATTCATGTTTATTTACTTTTTTTTTTTTAATTGCTGCTGCGGGCAGTCACACACTTGCTCATTCAGAGACCTTGAGAACTTCCAGGAAATGTGTGAATAAAGATGCAAGCAATATATGTAGTTTGGCAGATGCTTCTTAAATCCTGTCATTGCATATGCCTCAATATTCACGTGGGGTCTGTGTTTGTCTTGTATTCCTAAACTGACGCATTTGTCAGGTCACCCTTGGGCATATGATTTGACACTTGGAAGAATCCATAAGAGTTTAAGGTAAAATGGAGATGTTTATCTGACATGAGTGTTTCCTCTCTAGAAACATATTCTCACTCCCAACTTGCCAAGTACTGTTATTTGGTCAGTGGTTATACATGACAACTGTCAACTTACACTCATTACATGCAGTGTCTTTTCAAAATAAACTTCTATTTTCACTACTGTATTATAAATACCATTTGGTTATTTATAGCACACTTGCAGCAAAGACATGTCAGCAGAACATCATGCCCATTGAAAGTGAAACTTAACCATTCATTCTACTGGATCAAAAACTTAACTTTCACTTATTAACAGGTGCAAACAGTAACTCTCAATGTATTTTCTACAAAAGAGCCAATAAAATAAAACACACATTAAAAAACAGTGTGATATAATTGTATGATAGTGATTAACAAGAAAAAGAAGAAAAAAGCTACCTCATGTGAAACAGATCTTGTCCCTATTTAGCCATCATGATAGTAGTATTGTTGAACCACAGCCATGAAATCTTAACCTAAAATAATTTCGACTTCAAGAACAAAATGTGATATTTTCATCACAGTCGGTATTTTCTAGGAGAGAGCAGCTAAAAACATTAGCGAAGCAGAAGCAATGTTTTTTGTTTTATTCCTTATCCATGATTAAATTGTTTTCTTTCTGTATGGCATTTAGCACTTTTTGTGTGTTCCAGATAAACCGAGAACATTCCTAAGCCAGAGTCCAATATTTCACCGCTGAAAAACTATAGTTGGAGTCATTTTTGTGTTAAATAAGTCGGTCGTTGAGAGCCGCAAAACAACATTTATGAAACCATGCTGGATGATGACAGTAAGGTGAATCTGCTATTTGTATGTCTTTCCCATGTTACTCTCTGTGATCTTGCACTTGCACATCTGTGGATAAAAGCACCGGACGAAACACTTAAAATGTAAATGTGATCTTTCCGTGCTGCAGGCGGGCATCTCTGATATCGGTGGAATTGCCTCTTTGTTGGCGCACAATTTTATGTTTGACATTTTTCCCCTTAACAATAGAGCTAAGACAACGAGCAGCTGAAAGACCATAACCGTTATGGCACCATAACAAAGTGGGATTGTGTGCAGACTTAGTGTTTCAAAAAGCACTGATAGTGAAAGGTCCCTTGCCTGTGGTAGGTAACCATGGTTTTCCCACTTCCCAGACACATTAAGCTCTTGTCGATGACGTAGTGGAGACTCAGGCAGAGAGCTGAACAAGGTGTTCTCACCTCTGTCCTCCCTGCTCTTCTTGACCTTCATTAAAATGCCATGGCCTGTGAGCAATTAATGCTGCTGGGGCACCTGGAGTAATATGAGGCAGATTAACCTACGGATCAAATAAGCGTTGATTTAAGCAACTGCTCGACACTTGTAGAGTAACTACCCAGGCTGTGTGTAGGTACTAATGAGGGACTACCTTGATAGTTTTATGAATAATGGATGGTATGGATTAAATAACAAGCAATGCATGAAAATGAGTGAAAAACAAAAGCGAGGTATCCTTTCCCTGCTGTGCTCTCTTGCAAAATAAGGTATTCAAAAGGTCAAATGTTAGGCAAGTGTGTTTCTATTTTAATTAAGTGTGAAAATTATATACTGTATTTATGCCTAAATTGGGTACATTGCAGTGGTTTTGCTTTAAAAGATTTTACGGAAAAATTAAAAAGTAGCTGATGAATTTAAAATGCATGTGCATCCCTTTGTATCATTCTGTGTCCCCTCTCCAAATTTAGAGGTGTTCGCTGATCATGGCACAGGTGAAGCTTTCCATGAGTTCTTTTTTTCCTCAGCAGCAGTTCGTGACTTAAGCGGTGGTTATTTTATTAGAGCCGGTCAGGTCAGATTGATTGATGAGACAGGCAGCTGCTGTGAGTGAATGCAAACTTATAGACCCAGCAGAATGAATGATTTAAGTTTCACTTTCACTGAACCTGGCATTCAGCTGCTCCATCTGTGCCCAGAGTATGCTGTGTGCTCTGTGAGTGTGGTGCAATGCATAACCAAACAAATATTTTAGTAGCGCTCTTGATGATCGGTCTAGCTCCAAAATTTGAAAATCTTTTTTTGGTAGCCCATGATTTAATTGTGGCTTGTCGCAATAAATAAATGTTGTAATGTTGTAATTAAATCAATGTGAGGAAACCCTGGTGTAACTTAAAAGGGGTCACTGGTATTGACAAAAACTAAAGAATAATCACCTCTCAGCTCCAATGAGCATTTTAGCATCTTTAAGCTCAATGTTTGGATTTTACACCCACAATTTTAGTGTTTTGGTTCATCAGCCTTGTTGAAATTAACACTCAGCTTAACAGGAAAAAAGCTTGAACAACCCCCCTGTACACCACCTGTACAGCACCAAATGGCTTGCAGGCAAAGTTGGCACCTAGCTGCTAGCATAAAGCTACATTGGAAAAAAAATATGAGTGATTTCTGCATTTATGTTTTTCTCTGTGCTTTTCTCTCAATTTCAAAATTTCGGTGCATTTGGATAAAGCAACATTTACATCCAAACCAGAATACAGTTGTGAGGTTGTTTGCTTGTGTTAAGGGTGGAGTCAATTTTAGACAAAGACTGTAGTATCTAAGATGTTAATTACCAACCAATCACCAGAATAAATGTGGTCATTGTGCATTTCTGCAAACCATTACTGTCTAGTGCATATGTTGAAACTCACAAAAGCGATTGATTATGGCCTGGAAAAGATCAAGTTTTGGCTTAAAATTCCCACTTTTCATGGCACTATCCCCACTTGAGAAACACTGATATGACGTACGAAATGCACAGATGTTACATATTCCTGGTTTGCAGAAATGCGTAATGCCAACATTTATTGTGACGACTGAGCAATATTTGCATTTCGTTACTATCTACTACTATAGCTCTGTTCCACGTGGGCGAGGACGTGGAAGAGGGAGAGTATCTGGCATGGTGTTGCGTGGCTTGTTCCAAACCTCTTTGTTTATTTCTTTACAGAGCCAGGGCTATGTATGAACACAGCATGCACAGAGAACAGACTGTAAGCAGACCATGAAGGGATATTAGCTGAATTTGACAAACCGTGTATGAGATAAAAAAAAAATTGCACAGCCTGCACCTTCAGACTGTGATGAAATCTTTATACACAACATCTACAGGTATTTTTAACTTAGATTTCTCTTATTTTGTAATGGATATTTAATGTTGCAGAGAAATGATTTCTACAATTCAGTTGCTTTTAGGGATTAATGTTGAATCACTTGGTAGCAGATGAGAGGCCGCTGGATCTCGGCGCCTGAACTCAAGATGTAGGCTGTTGGCTAATTCATTAAGCCATTACATGACCGTGAGATGTTCCTTTTTTTTCCTTCCAGTACAGAGAAAATTAAATATTTATGATATAATAATAGAATGATATAATAATTGGATTTAGGCTGCCGGCTGTTTCACTTAAGAGTATGAACAACAATGACTCACACTCGCTCGCACAGACCTATGGAGATCACATTGTGGGTGTGGGCAGACATTCAAAATAAGTCATAGTAAAGTGGATTGGAGCCAAACAAAGGTTGAGTCATGCAGTTTATGATAAGAGCTGCCTTGGTATATTCATAAATGTGTCAAACATTAGAGGCACTTGGGGATATGACTGTGGAGAGCCACTGGGGGTGCGATACATTTATTCAATTATAGAGTGAATTTTGTGACAGCTGAGAAATAGATGGCTGCATTTGGTTTGAAGGAGATTATGTGGCATCTGTTTGAATAAGTAGCTTTGATTTAGGGAAATATTTTCATGTATAGTCAAATCTGCTGTTTGGTTTTCAAGTATTATCTTGGTTAATAATTATAAGCCCTTTAAGATACACTGTTAGCCATGCTACAGACATTCACGGTCCCCAGAGGATACATTCACAATGACTATAGTGATCCCCTGACCTTTCTTCTAATCAACATGAAGTCAACATTTTTTTTCAGTAACATACGAACTGATCTCCATTATGTGATACAAATATTTATGGTTGTCAGAGGATGAATCAGTCACGTTTATTCATTCATTTGGCGGACACATTGCTCTGAAGCAATGTAAAAGTACGGTAAGATCAAAGCTACGGGAGCTCACAAAGAGTGCTTCATGGAATAACTGCCTCAACACCTGGTTCCTCAAGAGCTACAAGGCTTGCAGGTGCGTGAAGCAACATGTGAGTGTCTAGAAAAGGACTTTAAAAAAAGAGCACAAGAAAGATCAAGAGATAGAGAAAGACACTACACTACACTAAATGTTTATATGTGATTGAGAAAGTATGTATATGGCATGTGTCTTAAATGCATTTCTGTATTTAATTATCTGTTAATTTGCTTTGGGAACAATGTAACGTAAACATTCATGCCAATAAAGCTGATTAGAATTAGAATTTGCATTTGAAAGAGCATGGTGGGTGGGTACTCTCAGAGGAGGCAGGTCGAGCAATTTTTGAAGACGGACAGAGATTCTGCTGACCAAATTGAGCTTGATCGCTCACTCCATCAGCTAAGGAGCATACAAGGGACAAGTTTGTATTGAGTTTTTTTGTCTTGCAGTGATGGTAGAACTTGTCCGTTTGTAGATGGTTTTGAACAAGGAGGCTCATAGACCAAGTGGGTGTCATGATTTTGGACACTATTTGGCTGAGCATTAGTGAGTTGAATTAATGCGAGCACCCACAGGGAGCCAGGGGAGTGATGAAAAGTGGAGCAACATGAGCTGTTTTTGGCTGGGTGAAGACCAGACGTGCTGCTGCATTTTTGGACCGTTTGCAGAGTTTTTACTGTGCATACTGCTGGCCATGCCAGAGGGCTGTTATAGCAGTCAAGACCAGAGAGGAATAATCATAATGACTGATCCCCCGACTTTTAATCTAACACCACCAGCAGGTCAAATTCTTTACTTATGCCGTTAAAATTCTCAACAACTTTTGGATGGACTGGCATTAATTTTGCTCAGACATTCAGGGTTCTAAGCCCTGAAGGAAAACGTCTCCCTTTAGACTCTTTAAAAAACTGGAAAATAGTAACTGTGATGTCATCTATTGGTTTGTGGACTCTGGTTCAGAGTTCAAAATTTTGCCTGCCGCCATCTTGGATTTTTCAAGCCAGGAGTGACTATATTTGGACAAGAGAGTAGAACTTACCCTTACACTAGCTGGTAGCTTTGTTAGCATGGTGCTATTTCAACTACGGTTAATTGAGATAATGATATTTATTTATGCTTGTGAAAAAAACAAGTTAAAACTATTAAAACCAGGTGTAAATAAGTAAGTAAGTAAGTAAGTAAAGTTTTATTTATATTGCACTTTCTAAAACATGCAATTAAAAAAGTTAAAGTTAAATTAATGAATCAAGTTTCAAGAAGTTTCAATATGGAACACCAAGCAATGAGAAACTGACAACACAAAAACAAAACAAAAACATAACACACAGAGTTGCTCTATGTCTATAGTATTATGTATTTAGGCAACCTGAAAAACTAAACATTCAACTCTTTTGGGAGTGTTTTTGTACTACCAAACCCTGAACAAGACTTTTTTAGGTAACCAAAATGTTACAAGTAAGTTTCATGAACTGAAAACACAGCGACAGCTACATCTATGCCTACAGATGATGAGAAATTATTGATAGAGACTAAAATAGTTTTTTTGTACCACGTTGTAAACATGTTTATTTCTGCTGTTAAGTAAGACATTTGAACATGGGGGTCTGTGGGGATTGACTTGTTTGTGGAGCCAGACTCAAGCGGTATTTCAAGGAACTGTAGTTTTTGGCACTTCAGCATTACTTGTTATTTTTCTGCCCCAGCGTTTGCAGCTTGTTCTCAGACAATGTATCCCAATAACTATTGTGATCCTCTGACTTTACCTCTAGCGCCACCATGAATTGACATATAGAGCTGTTAATGATATTGCTTGATTGACATTTGGTACATGAATTCATGTTCTCCTTTGGGGATCTCCTTCTTTTCATTAAGTGCCACCATAATGTCAAGATGTAATTTTTATCTTAATGTTTTGGTTTACAACATGAAAAACTATTGACACCCAGCTGTTCTTTGTGCTCAGAGCTCATTAGCAAATGTTAGCAAGTTAACGCGCTAAACTAAGACAGAAAACATGGTAAACACACCTGCCACATGAGCATGTTAGCATTGTCAGCGTAAACACATCAGTATGCGGTCTCACAGAGCTGCTATCGGGGCTGAACACGTGTTCTTTAGTGGCTGGAGGTTGTAGAAAAATAAGACTTTGACATGGAAGTGTGTTTAGCTACAGTTTTTGCCTCTACCTACTCCCAGTGACTCTAAAAATATTTTCTTGAGGCACCTTTGTGTAGACGTGTTATCACACTTCCCACTCTGGTTTGTTCAAACATTTAAAGAGTGACTCAACAGATGTGCAGTGAAACAGAAAATGTTCCAATTGAAATGTTTTGAGAGAGAAACGGTTGCACTGGACTGACCTGGAAAGCTGTTTATTTTAACTAATACTAAGGTACAAAGAAAATGATAATTTTACTAAATTATTTTGTTACTAATTTTTTTTTGTGTGTCATTTTTTAGCAGATGGCCAGCAGATTTGGTTTTACTCCACTTTTGAATGCCAGGATTAGGGAGAAATGCTGACAATGATTTTCATCTGCAGTTGTTATTACAATATGTGTTTTTTTAGCAATCAGTTGTTGTATTGTTTATTATAATCCAACCTCCTCAAATATTAAGTTTCACAAAAGGAGGCCCAGAAAGATTTTTTTTTTTTTTTTTTATCAAAAATCTGTTTTGGAGACAATTTCTCAAAGACTACTAGTGAGCTTCCCCACATCAGAGTTACATGCTCACAAACTTACAGCATCTCAATTAGTCGATTGCAGAGCGCCTCTCTGTTGCAGACACACTTTGTGCCTCTGGCTGATAAGACTTGGTGTGTTTCTGCAAACAAATCTTGTCTGCTGCAGCTGGCAAGAGAATATAGATTGAAAATATGTTACGTCCTCCTCTTTAGGGTGCTTGCATGGCTGTCCATTTTCCAAATGTGTCTTATTATGTAATGTTTGAGTGACCAGGCCTTTTCTTATGCTTTTATCGTTCATTAAAGAGCGTGACTTTCTTTCCACTGCATACACACTGCACTGAACACACGTTTTCACCTGTGCACTCATGAGCACAAAAGCACCTGTGCGTGGCAAGGCTCTGTGTGGCAGAGCAAATATGTCTGTTCCCAAGACAACAGCAGATAATAGAGTCATTATAACAGGACAAACAGATTACAGAGTGCAGCGGCGCTGCAGAAAACCACACATCCCATCAACAACTTCAAAGAAATACTTTAAGAGACTGGCTCAGAAAAAAAAACAAACAAAACATCTTTTACTTATTTAGCGCTAAGCAATTACTTCTTGTGTGCGTTTTGTTTCACGAGAGACCATAGTTTTGCATCTGAACTTGTGCAGTAGTTGATTTTCCATAAAGAAAATAAAAGTTACCAGTCTAGAAAAGCAAATTGAAAACCTTAAGTCCAGTTTAAAGGATTTAGGGGGATATACTGGATATATTCTTTAATTGTATAATTACCTGAAAATAAGAATAATTGAAACTGTTTTAATTCAAGTTAATTCAATTTGAAGAAAAACACTGATTTGTGATGTGAAACTGCTTTATTTAGAGAACTCTAAAAAATTTGGCTCCAGGTAAAAAGCACCTGAGCTGCTGAACAGGGTGGCAAGTTGTCCACCCTTTGGGAGATTGGTGGTTCAATCCCCAGCTCCCCCATGTCAAAGTATCCTTGGACAAGACGCTGAATACCAAATTGCTCCAGATGGCTGTTCTACCATTGAGTGAAAGTTGAAAAGGATACTGAGTAGCAAGTGGCACCTTTTACAGTAGCCCTGGCCACCAGTGTATGAATGTGTGTGTGAATGGGCAAATGTGACAGGTGTCACAAGTGTTTTGAATGGTAAGAAGACAAGGAATGTGCTATACAATGTAGGTCCATTAACCTGAGTGAACAACAGTGAAGAAATTCTTCAGATGGTTGAAATCTGCAATCGTCACCACTAGTTGTCATCTTTATTGATCTATTAAAGACAGTAGCCAAGCGGACATTATCTGGTTCAAACACATCACAGATGATAACTTGTAGTTAATATCCACTCTGTAGGTCTGCAGGTCGTTCCTCTGAGACCCTGCTAATCCATGTTAATTATCCTTCTACATATTGCTTTGGAAATTGCAAAGACACTAATCTGAAACATGAGCTGCTATGACATCACTGTGGGCATGAGTTCAGAGCTTTTTATCTATTTGATATACTGCTTTCATGACACCCTGTGTTGTTGTTATCGCAATGCTATCAACCATCAGCACACATTGTCAGGCAATCATCTGTTTTAAACTTAAAAAGATTTTGGCAAATCTAACAGGAACACATAAGTGTGGTGACCCTGCAGTTGGCGACGGTTGAATCAATACTTAATACACTCCAGTGTGATTGCAGCAGGGGAGAAGCTGTTTAGAGCGACAGTCACACAGAAACCTCAAATGACTCGTCTAAACAGAAATAGTCTTTAGCTGGTATGATGTCTTCTAAGTGTGAGACATTATGTTGAGAGATTATCTGCGGAGGGGATTTGTGGTAATCTGCCCGCGCAGTTGAGTCGTCGCGCAAATCGAATGAAAGTTGTCGTCTCTTCCCAGCTGCCACTGTAATTCATTATGTCCTAATTACTGCACAAGAGAAAATTCAAGCAATAAGAATCAATATCAATTAATTTGCTAATTTTGAGCAAGGAGGGAAGAAGACAGATGGCTGGGTAGAATACAAATATGTCCTGCAATGTAATTAGAACTGACAAACAATTTTGGGATGCCAAAAGCATGTTTTGCTGCATTTCGCACGATCTTTACTTTGACCCCGATGGGTTTTTCACAAGCTGCATGCAAAGGTGTCAGAATAAATTGTGTGAGAACACTGTAGAGACTACTACTATGAATTGCTCATGTCTTGCAGAAAAAATAGAATCACAGAGTTAGATCATAAAAAAATGGAATGGAATGGAATCAGCTATAAAACACGGAATATCTTGGAAAAATGGGGTTGCAATCGACAAAAACAATGACAAAAGTTTCCTTTACCATTATGAGCATTTTTTTCACAGAGACTTGCAAAAAACAACAACTTGGAATAAATGTTTGGGTTTTTTATGGGCACATAGCTTCTGTCCTCTGCTATCGCTACCAAGACTTCCCTCTATTCTGCTTATGTTGTCTCCAACTTCAGCATTGGTAGGTTTGACAGGAAAGATATGCGACTGCTAGCTTGATCGCAGTCTTTTTTTCTCGGTCAGCCAAGCTAGGTCAGTTCCTGATCTTTTGTGCTTCTCGGGTCGTCCAGACTCCGGATTCAGCACCTGATGACTCTGCATCAAGGTAGCCCTCACACATATCTCCAAGGTCAAATGGATGTCGTCTCAAAAGCTCCTTTACTGCCTGTTCAAGGTGGAACTGCTGCACAGTTATGCCACCTTGCTGTTCTATATAAAAAGGTATGATTGCAAGTGATTTCGCCTTTAAGCTGCAATAGGACGTAGTGACAGCACCAAAACGGTTCCTAATAAAGAACAAAACAGCCGGCTGCATGGGACCATGGGCAGGATGAGCATGATGCTTCAAGGATGTGATATGTATGTGACCCACCGCAGGGGACTTAAAAAGCAGTAGCAGGTAGCAGCTACCAATAACCATGTCCTTTTTTTTTTTTTTTTTAAATAAGATGTTAATAATGTGTAAACACATTTGTAAAAATAACATTTATTGGGTTGTATTAATTATTATATTAATGCATTCACTAAGCTATGAGGAGAAGTGCAAAAAATAGCACAATGTTGTATTATATCCAATTCAGTCATGTTTGTTAGATTTTTAATTAATAAATAATCTAATTTTTAATTTTCTTATTCATTGATTCACAATGTGACCAGACAGTCTTCCTGATGACAAAATGTGCTTTAATCATAAAATTTTGATAGAATGAGGATGGAAAACACAGAATTTGAGAAAAAATAAAGTGGATTCTAGAAAAAATTTAGACAGATTTAAAAGGCCCTAGATTTGCATCATATTTGTCTTGATTAGCTCATTTCCACAAAGCATATTACTTTTATTATCCCTTCTGGTTGCATGAGAGAACAGTGGAGAATTGTGTGTTTAAGGCATTTTTTAACAAGGTTGCTGTTGTTGATAGAAACCTGTGGAAATACCGTTATGCGCTCATTGTCCGAGGAATTAACTCAGCTCATCTGCAGTCAGTGCACAGCAGTGACATAGTGTGCCGCCGCTGACCCGCAGCTGATCCTTCACCGTCCTGCACAGACCTCAAACTTCAAGGCTCCACCAGTAATACCACATCTTTCACCACAGTTAAATGCACTTTACATTTTTGTTTCACATTTTCCAGACCATGCCACAGCATTTTAGATTGTTTGCTGGCAGCCCACATTGTTCTATTCATTTCAGCTCGCTATGAACTATGAAGACTGAAACTTACTTTAAATACTGTAAATAATCCACCATGTTGGTTTGGTCTCCAAGGTCAAAAATTATCTATCACTGTTATGCATCATTGTGGATGCAGATAATAAAACCCACAAGTGCATTTCGAGACAATTTATCTTCACAATGCTCTGTGATAAACATAAATGGATGGCATAAGCAGGAAGGAAGGGAAAATGTAAAACTTTTGGAAGATATTTTGAAAATGGTTATTGGTATGGCAAAGTGTTAATGCTCTGTAGAGCATATTTCCTCACTGGTGTAACACCAGGGCAGGGGGTGGTCAGCTGTGGTCTGCTGTGTTTGTGTACACATGGCATTATAGTGCCGCAAAACATCACTACTGCTGCACAGGATGTAGAAGATCAACACTAGCTGGCAGGGAAAGCAGGATTATTAGAGTGAGTGAAGTTAGTTTTGAATGTCAGTAACAGCTATATATAAATATATGGCTTTCTCCCACTCATTTCAGATGTAGCAACATCTTGGGTTTTTTGTTTAAATGTAATAAAGTTTGGGTTGCAAAGGATGAGCACCATTATATATGGATAAGTGTTTAGTCATGGAGATACGATTTGGGTTTTTCTTCCACTTCCATTTGTTTTTTTAGTATTGAAACAGCATCAGATCTCTTCAACAGATTTTGCTTTGAATTAGGCAGCTACTTTCATACACTGGGTCCGAGATACAATCTATAGATGTTCTTTTTTAGCAGATACAAGGCTAAAGTGGATACCTATTAGTTTTATTTTTTATCATAGATGGAATAAATTACTACTTAGAGTCCCCTTCCACTCAAAATGATGTTTTTTTTCTGTTTATGTCCCCTAAAATCAGTGACCTCTACTTTATTGACTTGTATCAATTCAAGTTTGTAACTTGAGGTATTCTTACATTCCACTACTGAACGGGGCAATGTCTGTACACAACAACTAAGGTCAAGTTAAGACGGCAATCTAAGGCCAAGTTAAGACGGCAATGGCCCTACTAAAGACAGAAAAGTCTTTGCTTTGCAGAGATGACATTTTGTGTGTGTGTGTTTATGTTGTCCGATGCTCCAAAAATTATTAAAAACACTTTTCCTGTATTTTTAAACTTGGAAACAGGTCAATTTGACCCGCAACATAACAGGAGGGTTAAATGAATTTGGAACTCTGAAACTTTGTCAATTTCAATAAAGGAAACTGATACAATATAGGATCAATTATATAAATATCACATAATTAATTCTACCTTTCATACCTTGATAATGCATTTCTCCTCACAGTACTGGTACAGTACTTTTCTTTTTACCTCAGGCTGATAATACACATTGTACATACAAATAAGTGCCCTGGTTGCTCCTGCCAATAACATTGCTGCAGTCGAGTCGTTATTTTTTAAAGTGTAACTAAACACATGCTCCAGTGGGCGGAGAGCCATATGGGAAAACACAAAATCAATATCTGAGAGCGTAAAAAAAATACGAAACTTGCTCAGGACATGTCAAAAATGAATAAATAAATAATGCCATACAGTACACCAAAAATATTATGACTCCATTTGGAAGGCAGTTGTTGAATTGATGCACATGCCAGCTGAGGGTGGGCGTTTGCTGGCTATGATTTTAGTGTTTAATGCTCACAGTTATTGGCCGTGGTAGAGGAGCAATAATCAATACGACACTCTTTCTTTTTGTTTTTTCCCAGCCCTGCATATTCAACAGCTTCATTCATACTGTAATCTCCTGCAAAGCGCATCAAACAATTTGTATTGAATTTGAAAAATTAAACCTATCACAGTGTATGGATCCTATTGTTAGCCCCACAGGTTGATTTTTCAAAAGTCTGTTTGTGTGTGAGTCAGCAGTTTGTGGGCTAAAGATAAAGTTTAATTAAGCTAAAAGCTTCATTGGCTCTCCCATGACTCCTCTCAGATCCATCCCACAAACTCTTCTACCTCACCGGAAACTTCTGACTAATTGGACTGCCCCGCCCGCCATAATCTTTGAGTCCAAATAAGATTAATGAGCAGACACATTTCTGTGGCATGCACCTATTCAATACTCCTTTTGGCAGCGCTTGCAGACTCTTAAGAAGATTTCTTGCTTGGTCATGTTTGTAAACAAAAGCTGATATGGGGCTTTTTGAGTAGTGAATATGAGGCTTGCAACGCCACCGCCGCCTCGCAAGCGCCCGGTGAAATCTTTCACTAATGTGTGCTGTCTGTCTGCTCTCTTCTCAGGGTATGGGCATGCAGCGCCGGGGACTGACGCAGGAAAGGCCTTTTGCATGTTTTACGCCGTCCTGGGAATCCCTTTGACTCTTGTTATGTTCCAAAGTCTGGGCGAGAGGATGAACACTTTTGTCAAGTACCTCCTGAAGCGCATCAAGAAGTGCTGCGGCATGAGCATCACCGACGTGTCCATGGAAAACATGGTGACTGTAGGATTCTTCTCCTGCATCGGCACGCTTTGCATCGGCGCCGCTGCCTTCTCCCATTACGAAGACTGGAGCTTCTTCCAGTCTTATTATTACTGCTTCATCACATTAACAACTATAGGCTTTGGGGACTTTGTGGCCCTTCAAAAAAACCGGGCCCTCCAGAAGAAGCCCCTGTATGTGGCCTTTAGCTTCATGTATATCCTGGTCGGCCTGACGGTTATCGGGGCCTTCCTCAACCTGGTGGTGCTCCGCTTCCTGACTATGAACAGCGAGGATGAGCGGCGGGATGCCGAGGAACGGGCCTCGCTAGCCGGCAACCGGAACAGCATGATCATCCACATCCAGGACGAGTCGCTGCAGCAGGGCCGGCGGCGGCGCGAGCCATACCGGCCGGAAGTGACTGATTTGCAGTCAGTTTGCTCCTGTATGCACTACCACTCGCATGACTTCGGCAGCTCTGGGGGAGGCCTGGGCTGTGCCTTTTCCCATCAGAACTCATTCAGCTCGCAGCTGAATCCCAATCAGTACTTTCACTCGGTCTCTTATAGGATTGAGGAGATCTCACCCAGCACCTTGAAAAACAGCTTCTTCCCTTCGCCCATTAGCTCGGTGTCTCCGGGTCTCCACAGCTTCACAGACAATCACCAGCTCATGAGGAGAAGGAAATCCATCTAAACCCTTACACACACAGGACTAATGTGTCCATGTTTTATACACAAGGTCAAACATTTCCAATGCTGCTCCTTACCAAATCTTATTTCAGCACTTTTTTTTTTTTCCCTTTTTCAGTTGTGTGTAATATACAAAGTATTCTTGGGAACAGATGAAGAACACTGTGCAGAACAGCGTGGACACAATGGGATGCAAAGCATGAAGCATGGATGTCTATTTTTTCAAGAGACTGCTCCATTGAAAAACACAAACGACCTTCCTTGTTTCAGATTTACATGACAAAATTGATATATTAACTTTGGTTACATACCAAATGATGCACACTTGAGGGAAATGCTATTTTTCAAAAGGGAGTATGCTTGTTTCACCTTAACTTGAAGAAACTTTTACCGTTATGTACTACTCCATTGCCTCACTGCAGACAGAGATTTTAAAATGACTTAAAGCATCAGGTATTGTTTTCTATAAGCAATCATATATTCCAATGATTTCACCACACATCAAGCCAAAATATTGTTGCCAATATTAGCATGTGCATTAGATGTCATTTAATGAGTGTGCCATGGTTTTGTGACATTCTTTAGTCTGTTTGTAGAACAGCCGTACAGAGGTGTCTGCTTGTCTTGGATTCAAAGGATCATGCTGCTGTTATTAATCTTTCACCATCATCTGGAATCGGATCTGGCCACAAAAGCTTTAATTTCACCTACGGCCTTTTTCATAATGACATGTAAAATCGATCTAAAGGAGAATCCACTCTCGTCTCTGCTTTTAAAGAGATTTGCCAATTATGGGGTCTGTATTAATGGCTGGTTTTGTACTTTTCTCTCATTGGCACTCATACTGAATATAAGTTCCAATAAAGTACACTCCTCTTTACACTGATTATTTATCTCCGATATTATAGGTTTTTTCGATTGATTACACCAACCGTATAGGGGTAACTCCAATGTAAAAGAGGCCAGCTTCCTCATTTACAGTAAAGACCAGAATAGACCAGAATGCAATCATTCAGTGATTTATTATTCCATTAAGTTAGGGGACACACAAGACCGATTTAAAAACAGAATAATGCAGCCGAGGCTGAGACATTCTGACTTTTAGTCGCTATACTCTTACAAATAAGGGTTCTGAAAGAGCTCTTCCTGGAGGGCTGATGTTCTATCTAGATCCATTTGTTTCTAAAGAACCCTTTTCCGAAGAAAGGAGTTCTTTGTGAGACGAAGGGTTCAATTAAGGGCCATTTTCACCCAAGGAACTATTTTTGGCAGACAGAGTACTTCAACGTTTGTTGAAAGCATGGGTGTTAAAATATCCTCACTTCAAAATACTCAAACGTTTACCTATATTTCAAAATATATTTTGAAATTCAGATGTATCTGGAATCCCCTTAATCAATCTATTTTAATTATGTTCTGCCACAGTTGATATCTTTACTTTCATTTCATGACATACAATACCACATCTGACATTTTTTTCACAGGTAACTGGTACTTGCCATTTTGTGTTTGTTCTAATTTAGAACCATATTTCGGTTTGCAATCCTACTGCACCATTGAAATAGAAAAGAATCCCCCATAGCGTTATTTCACTAGAGCTCTTCCCTCTAATTATATAATTTTCAACCATACATTTAGAGTGGTGTGCTGGACCACATGAGCCCGGGAGCTTCTTGAAGCCTAAGGCTGCTGGACATGGTTCCCTTGGCCCCAGGTTAACTTGTTAAACTAATACCATGATTACTGGACGAGAGATCTGTGGGTCATGTAGTCAATTACTATTTTTAGAGCACCCTTGGATTGGTTCTAGATAAAACCCTTGGAATATAAAAGGACTTCCAGGAGAATCCCGTGAGTGGGTTCTTGTTAGCGCCCTAAGAAAGTAGAAAGGTTATGGACAAAGCACCCAGAGAAGGTTCTGGATGGAACCAATATTCCATAGAGGGATTTTCTGTAGAACCTCTCATAGACAGTTCTTTGTGGAACCTTTCACAGATGATTTCACCTGGTCCTCCAAAAAGGTCCCTCCTACAGGGATACAGTAAATAATCTTACATAGTTCTAGTTAGTGCCTTCATTTCTAAGAGTGCAGTAAGGCTCAAGCTCTAAAAACACTAGATCCTACTGTCTCCATGATGCAACTCAATGGCATCCTTCATTAGACCATCACTGCCTCCTAAATGGCAACTTTTTGCAAACTGTACATCTCAAGTTTGTCACGCAGTCTGTCGTTCAAAAAAATAAAAAAAATAAAATACAGCCCAAGCTAAGATGACATCACAGTGACATCATCTAGGTTATTTTCTCAAACTCACCACACTATACAACTCAGTATGCACTCAGCAATACTCCTTGTGACGAGAAAACTGAATGTCGTGTAAAATGTCATGTGCCCCTTCAAGGCGACCTTGCAGAAATGGTCACATGATCAAGACATGTTCTCTACAAACTACAGTGGCCAGGTAGCTCAACACAACCACCTATGGTTGGGTGCAACAAGTTCTCTGAGAGGTATTATAGAAAATGTACCTGATGAGTCAAGTTGAGGGAAGTGAATTTACAAGTTCTTGGAAAATTATCAAATGACTGAAGTTAATGAAGTGATGATATAAGACAGTGTAAGAGGATCAGAAGGTGGATTTTTCCTTTAACCTGCAGCTACCAAAGTGCAATTAAATGACTCCAGCTGAATTTCTAAGCAGTTTTAATCAAAGGACTTGCATGATTATGCTCCAAAGTCCTGCATAGTGTATGATGCATGCCTGTAGTGGCTGACCCTAGGTCTGCTGATGAACCCTGCTCGGATCTAACCACGCAATACTGGGAGCAGAACTGTTTGACGGAAAAGCATGCAGATCTAAACTGACAACATTGGAGGTTTGGGTGCACTTTGGAGCCATTAGGGAGACACGACCTGATAAAGGCATCAACACGGAGAAATAGTGAGTGTGAGTTAATGTGAGGGGACAGTTGGAAGATCACAGATAAGAAAAAGTTAATAACATCAGTATGATCCTTTCATTTTCTGTAAAATATCAGAAGAAGGAAAAAGGATAGGGATTTTTTATGTTTGAAAGACCTGATAAGTGCATGAACTTTGTATGATGAATGGGGAAATAATTTAATAACTTTAAACGTATCTTAATGGCAAATAGTCTTAAGGATGATTTACAATACGAGCTGTTTCTTTTGCCAAAGTCCTGCCATTCTTAAAGGGATATACTTTTGATTTCAAATGTTTCATTCAAACAAACTGTACAATAATGTTTGTTCTCAGGTTTGAATGAATCACTTTTTTGGGGGGTTTTTCTCTTTTAACAAACACAATCCCACAAGTGCAAGTGCATTGGCCAAATAATACAATGTACATATCAAATCCTCACTTCCAAATAGTAGGAATTTTTAGAGAAATGTGACTGAGATGCATTATCTCACTGAGGCCTGATGCAAATATGTACAATGTGGAGTCAGTTTGCATTATAGGCATCATTTGAGACAGGGTTGGAAAATATTTGGGCAATTCTGGATATGTGTGTTGATTACAGACCTGTTTTAAAGCTCAATACTAGCTGTCAAAGACAAAATATTCACATTCATCATTGACCTCCGAAATTAAACAGCGCTACATGGAATTTTGGCCTTTAAAGCTGCAAATGTGAATTGAGTTTATGTGGTTTGCAAAGATTGGGGTAAAGGGGGGCTTTTATAAGTAACGCAGGGTTGGCACCTATTTTAGTTCTTCTGCAAGCTATACCATTTGAAATCAATCAATATTTCTGGAAACCAACACCATTTGTGGACCTTGACTTTCAGGAAGTATTACCTTCAGTTTTTTTGTTTCAGCCTAGTGTTTAACAGGCTTCCATTAATTTCCTGGGTAGCTGATCATGCCTCACAAAGGGAATGCCACTCTGTTTGGACAAATGGTAAAATGCCATGGATCCCATTCAGTCGTGTCAAACCTAAGCAGGCGTGGAGTCTGAGATAAGTCCTACAAGCATTGTTTCATTATTGGAACTAATACCAGCTTATCTAAATATCCTGTACAATATGTTTATAACAACCTTTGGAATAAAAAGGCCTTTTCACGGCTGAGATGCATATGTATTTTTACACATTAGCATACGTGCCTTGAAGAAACAGCGGTCAGTGTTTCTGTTGAAAGTGGGCACATTTAAATGCAGCGGATCTGTTTGTGCTTTAGCAAACCTGTTGGAAGGTTATGGAGGTCTGGAGTGCAAATGAGGTTAACGTATAGACAGATCTAAGACCTGACAAATGAGTTCATATGAGGAGATGAAAATAGACATCTGACCTTACACCTACCGTCTATAACCATGTCCACACCAAGCGCCAAAGCAGACTAAATCTCTCCCTTATTTTTACAAGACATAATTGTCCTATAACAGCTTGAAAGATTGTTCCAGTTCATTGCAACTTGGGCCTTCTTTTTTATAGTTTTGGCCCCTAATACTTTTGGCCTACCAGTAATTGCTGAGATATGGGAATGCCACAACATTGCTAAAAAGACGTCAGATGGGTAAAAAAAAAAAAAAAAAAAAAAAACTGGATGATTAAGCAGGTTCAAAGGTAATGCTTCCGTGATCACCAATAATAATCCGGCAAAAAATCAAATCAAAATTCCAAAAACAATGGATGAATGGATCCTTATAACAAGTATTGGCAGTTGAGCTAAGGGCTGATCATTGTCCAAAACAATTAAAAACACATGGATGAGTCACACTGTTGCACTGACCTTTCAAGTGAACATCTGTGCATTTGAGTAACATTCACTAAAATATAGGACAAAACTGAGCCTACCTGTTTTTAAAGCTGCATTAATTGATTATTTTTGGCCACTAGGGGGCAGTACAATAAGTAAAACCCAACGTTGACATACTGTCACCACAGATTGTATATTATAATGGATGTAGCTACCGTGATGTCACCTAATAATTTGTGGGCTCTCATTTTGAAGCCTCCGGTTTGGCATTTAGCCATCACCATTTTGGATTTTTGGAGCTAGAAGAGACCATATTTGGGCAAGATGGAAGAGCTAAACCTATCTCTCAATGCTAGCTTGATAAGCACTGTGCATTTACCGCTATGGTTAAATGTGATAATGCTAATGCTAATTTTTCTAGCAAAAAAAAAAGAGGCTTAAAACAATTAAACAATATGTACTTACTAGGAAAACTAAACAAGACTTAAAATATTAAAATGGGTGAGATATGAACAAATATATTCCTGTGTAGTTGTCACAAATGAGAAAATAAGCTATTAAGACTCAAACACTTTTTTTGTACCAGTTTAACATAGTGGTCTATGGGTACTGATTTGCTTTCAGAGCGAACCTCAAGTGGCCATTCAAAGAACTGCAATTTTGGCACTTCCACGTTGACTTAATTTTTCAGCCCTCGGAGTTTCTGATTATCACAAGGTAGAAGGTAGATTTACGGATTAAGTTTAATACGATATTGGTCTGATATTGACATTGCTCTGATTGGTTGATTATTTGTGATCACACTTTCTTGAAAATTGGTTTAGATAATCTGTTTTAAGGTGTGGCCGTTCATTTCTTGTTCTCTGGACTTCTTGTTCCCAGGTTTCAGCTATTACTTAGGTGAATGCAATGTTATAATAATTGCTAAGAATTAAGTGCAAAACTAAGTCCCACATTGCAATAAACTGGAATTATTCTTTTAACATTTCCAATACAGACAGGGTTGAGCAAATACCTACTTAAGATATGTTTCACTGATGGTGATCAGTGTCGTCTACCCTCCTTCAGTTCAAACTTTTCCAAGCAACATTTTGGGGAATGTATCAGCCATAATGGATCTTTTTTTTCTTCCTTTTTTGAACGGAAGCAGCAAACAAATGAACTCATTTGCTTTTCATGAGCTGCAAGTCAGATCATTTCTCCCACCCCTCCCACACATATTACTCAGATTTGTCTACCATCATGCCAAATGTCATATTGATGGTCCTCGACTGAATGTTACTCTATAACACAGATGGCACAGAGAAACAGCCACACACGCCATTGCTCTCAAGAGACAAACAGTGGGACATTTTATTTTCTTGAGCGTTTCCCTGCCACGCGGCATCAAACGACAGAAAGGTGAATTTATTCCTGACAGTTATTGGTTTGTTTTTCGGCATTTGTACGTAGCTGTGCTTGGCTTCCAGGCGCTGTTTACTGCATGTGGCAGTATGTGCAGGCCATTTCTCTGTCAACAGTGCCATGTTTTCCGACAGGGACAAAGAGACACAAATTGCACTACTATCTGTGTAATACAATATAATAGAACGGCTGTGTTCCATAACTTCTATTTGTGAAATATCCTTTGCAATAGGTTCTTCTGTAGGATTTGATGAACAAATAATATCATGTACCATATTCCTTACAGGAGATTATATCCCATCTCGTTGGCATCCATGTGGTTTGGCGGTTATGTTAAACCAACTGACGTCTTCTGTCACAATTTTGAAACTGATGTCTGTACAGTACACTCCAGTGTGGGTCCCCCTCTCTTTTCACCACACAGAGAAGAGATTGTTGAGAATTGTTCAGAGTGAAATGAACATTTTACATAACATTTTACATTTGTATGTTTTCTTTTGGGTTTTTTTTTGGTGCGTGTGTGTGCATGATTTGGTGTGAATGACTTACTAGGTTACACAGCCTGAGTGAAGCCATGACACACTTGAATAAAAATGATGAGCCTCCTTCTGAAACCCTCTGTCTTCTTCTAACTGTCTCACATCTCAAGCTGCTCCACTGAAAAGTTTAATTCACAAATTTAATCGCAAATTTTCATTGTTAAAAAAACAGTACAATTGAAGCCTGGAGTCATAGCATTACATATTCATTAAAACAACCGTTTCAATGATTTCTAAATGTGCCGTAGGCCAGTTGGTCTCAGTTTAAATTGATTCAAAATCAGCTCTCAACTTAGTTATACTTTAAGAATTCATTTAAAGTTCCTCTTGGGTATATTTTATTTACAAAGCTTTGACTAATATTTTTTTCCCCAAATCACACTTTTTTTTAAGTCAAGGTTTGGACAAGTGTGGCCTTCTAACATGTCAAGCCCTCCAAGATGATCTGCTTATAACTACAAAGAGACACTGCAAGCTAAACTGAGAGTCTTAATTATTCAGCCTTTCAGGCGAGAATCAAATAAAAGTAGAAAAATCTTATCTGAAAGAGGAAAAAAAGAGATAATTTTATGCAAACTCAATCACTAAAGGTAACATTTATTCCCTAGACAAATCACTCTGAAGTAGTCATGGGTATTTATCAGCTACAGCTCTGGTAAGCTCTAATCAGCAGTGATAGAAATACTGCATTACAGGCATATACAACACTGGGTACAAAAGCTACCTTTTGGTGATTTTGCACCATCACGAAATACCGTCTGTCTCTGTCCAAGCAGTGCCTGAATACTGTTCTAAATTAGTCAGCACTGAGTTTGAAATAAAGACAGAATTAATGACAGATAGAAACTCCTTGGTGCTTCCCACTGTTAACTATCACTTTTTTCAGGTTTGTTTGTGATGCTGATTGTGATACACCAATAAAGAAAAAAACAGAAATGCATACTTGAGTACAACAGAGTTGTGTACACGACTCTGGTCTACTGGCAATGGAAGCAGTCTATTGCCTATGTTTAGCCTATACTTTGGTTATCTCACATTTAAAAAATCTGCATGCTAATTTGGGTTGGAAAAGGGTATTATTAACACAGTTTAATTATTTAATTCTTCTTGAATGCTTGTAATTGTAAGTTTTGGCACAAAAATGCCCACTGTCTAGAACACTGCTTAATATGGGCACAACTTGATGTAAAAATAAGTCTTGAAAACCTCATGTCAAAATGGCATCAAATGTTATGTGTCACAAATTCTGACTGAATTTGACTGATCTCTGCTGTCCAGTCACCTTCTTCTACTCTCCAAGTAGCCCGGGTAGTGCAGCTGGATGTTCAGTAGGTGGGAGAATGAGCCAGCAACATCCCTTTTTATCTCTTCCCACACCGCAATAATTATACTGTCAGCCGAGAACGTCAGGCAGCGCAGAGGGCGACACAATAAGAACAGTGGCAGAGGGGCGTAAAGGCCATCACTTGGCGTCAAGCCTGTAATTTTGCATCTTAAATGATCATGTAAGCGGAGCCAAGTTGTTCTGCAGCGGGACCGTCTCCACCACGCCAATGATATGATGAAGCTTTGCAATAAGCAGGTGCTGACATGCCGCTTTTTTGGGGCCCGAGGCCAGAGAATGAGACAACGGAAAACAGGAGATTTTCAGCCGTGATTGAGTCTGTCTGATGAAAAATGGATCTACTGTA
Source organism: Plectropomus leopardus (assembly GCF_008729295.1). Lineage (NCBI taxonomy): Eukaryota > Metazoa > Chordata > Actinopteri > Perciformes > Serranidae > Plectropomus > Plectropomus leopardus. Next base: position 25,177,039 of record NC_056480.1, read on the forward strand.
GGAGGCACAACTGCCCGCTAATACCAGTCTCATCCATTGCAGGAAAACTCTGCGACAGTCTGCCTCTAAATATAATAAATGAGAGTGACGTGGGAGCGATGGAGCTCAAATTTAAAATAAGCTGCTGTCTTGAAGTGATTAAGATCTGCAGATATTCCTGCAGGCAACACACACCACATCATTGTCTTATCTGGCCTGTCTGAGGATATTTATTCTGAAAACTATTACCAGAGCCGGGACTTTGAAGGGAATTTGATCAAAGTTTCACATCAGTGAAAGCTGACAATATTTAGGACATCTGTCGGATATTGATTTGCAACACCTTTATCGACCATTCAGTCACTTAGAAGGTTACAAATCCTTATGTAACACTTAGTTTAAGTCCCTTCTCTTATTCTTTGTGACTGATTTGATTTATTAAGTGGAGAAAAAAAGAAATAAAGGCTTTAACCTGGATTCATCTCATTAGGTTTTTTGATGAAACAATGGGCATCTACAACATATCCTCATACAATGCTTCTGCTGATAACCTACAAAAATCCACAAACTATAGTTCGTATGATATCCTTACAATTACCCCCCCATCCTTATTGTGGAGTTATATAATTAATGTAACGCAACGTAGATTAGATTCAGATTCAGACAACTTTATTTATCCCAGAAGGGCAATTTAGTTTTACAATCTACCCAGACCAAACACAAACTGACAGACAGGAACAAGCAGCACTCGGTAGCAAGTCAGAGACATCACTACATGGGCAAATACGCACACTGGCACCTCATGTGTTGTCAGGGTAAGCCAATCAGAGGCAAAGCAAGGCAAAGTAAGACAGGCCATTTTTTTCTCTATCCTAGGATTCATAAATTACTCCCATTAGTGCATTGGTCATGTGATCACAGCCTTCCAAAATACATGGGTTATGCACAAATTATTGGTTCAAATTTGGGTGAGTTACTTCTCATAGGAAAACATGCAAACACTTCATGAGAACAGCCTTGTATCTCAAACATGCATCGGTGTAAATACAAGGCTACAAACACTATGCTGCTGCAGTATTTCACATTTCAGTTTTTGCTGTCTATAGGGTAAAACCTTAAAGGGATAGTTCACCCAAAACTGAAATTTCAGTCATTATCTGCTAATCCACATGACAATGGTAAGTTAAGTTTTATAGTCCACAAAACACTGCCACACAGAGGTTCATGGGGAAAAGGCACTGCACTCATCTCCTGATTAACTGAAGCAAATGGTGTCCAAGATTCATGTGTTGAAAAAATACAAAAATAAAAGCACAAAATGTCTCCATACTGCTGAAGTAATCAAAGTGCCCTGTAGCCCCCATGTGCCAAGTTGTTTTGAAAATCGTCACTAGTATGTTTTTAGCCATGTTGTAGCCTGTAGCTCCTTCTGTGGGAGCTGTGTTTACCTATGTGTATTACTCTTTTCAAACAGTAATTCCTCACACTACTTATTAGATTAATTTTCTGTTAGAAAATGTGGAAATTGTGTCCTTTGTACTCAAAATTCCAACTTTGCATGTTTGTCTCTGTGTGAATGTCAGGTAAAATCCAGTAGGTGTAGCCTAGACTAGATTGACTGCAAATGATTCTTACCTGGGGGTCTTCTGTTGCTTGTGACTGGTACTTTCCAAAGGATCTATCTGAAAGACAGAGAGTCAATTGTCAGAGATAGGTGACATTTTACCCACCACATATCCAGCAACGAGATTTATTAGTTCTCTATCACTCGTAGCAGCTGTCCACAATTAAAATTCAGTTTTGGTTGTTTAGCCAGTGTGGAGATACAGCTATTCTCCCCGGCCAAGTATTCATCTTCAACTTTACATTGTTTTGCATTAGTCATAGTAGGACCAAGAAAAATCCTATTCTCATCATCTTTCCTCTCAACAAAATCAAAATGATTGGAATATTTCCAGCAGCTGAATCAAAGTGTGCCCATTGGCCAAATTCGCTTGCTGCTTTGTGACATGCACCCAGCCAACATTTGTATGTGGGGCCCATGTGGGTAGTAAATGGGCTGAAAAATTGACCCTATATGAGATTGTTTAAGAGTTTCATAATGGCCCCGTGCCAATTGCCCACATGGGTGGGTTTACTCAAGTGGTTCTCAGATAAGATGCCTATTTGGGCCCTTACCTGCTTGGACAATCCCCCATAGCACCCATTTTAGGGCGCATTATTTAACACCCACATTGGCCCCACATACAAATATTGGCTGACAGATGCGAAAATAAATCTGCAGATGTGATATATTGTGGACATTTTAAATCGGCAGTGGGTTGACAACAAAAGCAACATTATGAGGAGTTATTTCTTTTGGGGGGGTAACTGTAAAAATATTACTGAAATTTTATTTGTTGCAATACTTTTTTATAAAACATGTATTATTATTAATGTAACGCATTACTGCCCAATATTAATGAGCAGTTCAGCCAGTGATTTTTTTTTTCTTGAAATGTATGAAGGATTTTTATAGGTCCGAAGAGGTGAAAGTATTCAGCATTTTGTAATAAAAGAAGAAATAAGCAAAATCATAAAAGACAAAATTCGTTTTGTGAAACACACTTATGTGATGACACCTTCAATAGTTCTTAGGATGCCTTGAGGGGATCCAAGCAAAAATGTAATTGGAAAAACAGAGTATATTGGGATAACATATTTATTTTTCATAAACAGGGGCAAAATATTGTGTGAGAAGGCTTTAATGTCTCAAAAAGCAAACAGAAACTGAACGGAAGCCCTGAAGTCTGGGTGAAATAGCTTCACACACAACTACAGTCAATCTACATTATAAAATGTGAAGGTAGACTGGGCTCATAAAAGACCATTTCAAAGGGTTCGACATGAGTCTCTGTTCTGCTGATCTCCACCAGCGTCCTGACAGCTGGCTGTGTTCAACACGTAATGATGATGAGGCCCCAAAGCTCCACTGTTAATGCTAATATGCAAAGGAGGTCTCTGGCACCATCTAGTGGCGAATAAAATGCAAAAGCTCCTGCTACATTCCACTTCTTCATTTACCCTATGAGTAGCAACTTGCCCTTCCTCTTATGTCAACATAAAGTTACACCATGCTGCCCGAAGACAACAAACTGGCCATGCCATGAGTGTGCACGTTGGCTGCCACTAAGCTGGAGATAATTAGAGATCACTACTGTGACCCTAATCTGCTTAATGACATTAGGGCTGCTAAAACCTATTCCAACTGCAGTGTCACTACCTTTCACTCAGGTGGCACAGACCAAACAAGCAGTGTTGCAAGAAGCGATTCAACTTCCAAAATAACATAAATTCAAGCAGGAGATGTTTGCCAAACCTGTGAGTATCTGCATATCACTAACAAATAGTTAACTAGTGTGAAATGGTTTGACACAAATGGACACAGCTAGTGTTAGTTTGAGTGAGGGAACATGCTTGTTATTGTACAGTGTGTACACTGTGCTTGTAATGCTTTCCATTTTGATAAAGGAACCGATATAATGAATCTTCTCTGTATTTCACCAGTGGTAAAATATTAATTACCTGTATTACTAGAAGTTGGGGAACTTTGGGCACTGATTTAACATTTAGAGCACTACGAAATCTTTACTTTGGGATTGGTCAAGATGCATGTGTTTATGTAATCACAGGATTCTCCATCCCAACTATGTTTTAGTATCACTGCCTAACAAGCATTACTCTATAATGGGTTTATGTTGTAACTAATGGGTTTAGTAATGCTTAATACATCATTTGTAAACGCCTTTTAATCAGCAATAGGCAAAAGTCAAGGGCAAATAGTTCCCTTTGGCTTGTGTCCAACAAAACTTGTCGTTTTAGCTTGTTCTTCAATTCATCACAAGCAGGCCTCCAATGGACTGCTCAACTGTTTATGTAGCCTCAAGGAAATTGGTTCCTAAATAGCTTTGCTTGTGATCCTAAAATCTGAAGGAATATCCTTTTACAGGTTGCATGTTTGCAAGACTGATTTGTAGTCATTTGTAGGCCTGAAGAAGTAAGATTACAGTGGAAGAAAAACATAAGTTTGCAGTAAAGTTTGTAAAATAATTTTGTGCGGCAAAATTTCAACTTGATTTCATGTCTGCTTGTCATATGTTGATAGTTGGGCAGGAGCAGCCTTTTGGATTGTATCTTGGTGAAGAGTGTCTGTGTTAAGGTTTAGGCAACAAAACTACTTGGTTAGGGTTAATAAAAGATTGGTCATGTCAGCCAACTCACACAACTAAAGACTCATGACAAAATAGCTCAGGGTTGACTTTTAATTTCACATGGGAGGAGAAAACTGGTCTCCTGGGTCAAAGTTTGGACTTGTTGGACTCATCCCTAAGTGAGAAGCAGATGTTCTCGTTGTAATCTCGACCGTTTATGAATTTCTGATAATGATGCCTATAGGTTTGCCACTGGAATTGGTTGAAAGCCTGTTGCATCTAATACAGATTGGGCTTTTGTATCTGCAGCTGAGGAAAACTGCCCAAGCTGTGTTTTTTGTCACTTCTCACTCGGAGCGGGTTGGTGGATGGGTCCAACAAGCACAGGACTTTGACCCAGGAGATCTGTGTTAGTTTTTCATGTGAAACTAAAAGTCAACAAATGATGTGACCAACATCAACCTCAATTTTTTTTTTAACCCCAACCAAGTAGTTTTGTCGCCTAACCCAAACTGTCAATCCCCTGCATCAACATGCAACACAAAAGGCTGCTCTAAGCATCATCATTGTAACTCTAGGGCTTTAGCCAATGCGTCAAAATTTGACTAGAAAGGATGACATCATTGACATTGTTGACACTGGAGTTGGTTGAAATCCCAATGCATCTCATACAGATGCTAAAAGGCACCTGACGCTGAAGGCCACTACATAAGCAATGTTTTTTGACACACTGGAAGTGAGACCAGGCTGAGAATTTAGACTTTTTTTATTGTCTACGGGGGAATAATTCTGTGACTCCATCATCTCATGACCATTTGTAAGTCTGGAACCAATGTTTAAAGCATTTGGGCCAAAATAAATTTGTTAAGAACTGCGGACCATGTTTTTTACAAGGTAAAAAAAAAAATTTAATCCTTCAGCGATAACTTTCTTATTTTAAATAGGCCATTTAGTGTTCAGTTGTAAATGTTAATCAATAGTTATTATAGTTAATAGAAAGAAGGGCTACTAGCCCTTTATATAATATGCCTTGT